>NC_087151.1:16332500-16387500 GCF_035594125.1 Scylla paramamosain
CAACCTGAGAAAAATGCCAGTTATGCATCACCAAAGACACAATGAATTGAAGATGCCAAGAGATGCAACCTTGTGATGAAGAGAGAGAAATTAAAGATAGTCAGTCAAAGGAGAGGAGTTGATAAGATGAAATACTTCTGATCCCACCCTGTTCAAGAGAGTTGTATGAGTGGAATCCCCATATATGTGAAGTTTACTCTATACATGGGCAAATAAGGCCCCTGTATACTGTTAGCAGATGGGAATAAAAGAAAAACTAATGGAGACAGTATGGACCACCTAACTTTATAGAAGTGAGATGTGAAGTTTTAATTTTAGATTAACAGTAAAAGACAGAACAAGGATGTTCAGTGTAGAAGAGGGGGACAGTTGAATGTTAATGAAGAAGAGTTGATAGTTATCTGGAAGGTTGTCTTTAGTTGATATTGATTTCTGAGGTGCTGAACAACACAGACTGTTATGCTCCAAATATAGATTTTTGAGCAATTGACATCTGGGCATTCTGTGGCTTCCCTGCATGAGATGTTTAACTCCTGAAGGGTTGAATGTCTATGTATTGATGTGGAAAAGTGCAGAGTGATATCACAGGTGTAGGGCAAGATAAGATAATGAGCTTGGATTAGAAGAACTTTTTGACACAGCAGAAATAGAATGGTCAGAGAGAAAACTTGAGGTGAAGTTACAGAGGGGGATATAATCCATAGGAGGAGGCAGTAGGCACCTGCCAAAATGATAATTACTCCCAGTGAGGTCTAAAGCACTGGATCAGTGGGTGCTGAGAACCTATCATTAAACCCAGCTGTGACCTCCCTGAACATTTCCCTTTGTCTCACAACACGAGGGGGCAGTCACAGCCTGTCCTCTAAAGACAACTCTCTTCCTCCACACAAAACTACAAGCACCTAATTCACTCAAAATTCAAAATTATCATGGTGACTCCTCCACCACCTTCGGAGTCCCCATCTGGGAAGGGGACCACAAATGTCCCCATGTTGGACTGCTCTTCTGGTATCAACCCTAATAGTCTTGACACCCCCCTCAACTTTTTCTTCATTAACTTCTACAATATTCATGATCTTAGATCTAATTTTCAATGTAGAACACCACCTCTCCTCTACTAAACCTCATCTTCTTTTCCTCACTGAAACACAGGTGTCTGAGGCAACAGTAGCTTCTTTTCTGTTTCCTCCTACTTTCTCTATTCTCATTTTCAATCCAAAGCTAAATGTTGTGTTTACGTGCGCAATGACTTAACCTGCTCTTGTTCACATGCTTTTGAATCTTCCGAGTTTTCCACCATCTAGCTACGACTACAGAGTCACTATCAAACTAAATTTATTTGTGCTGTATACCTCTCACCTAACTCCTCTGACTAAAAGAAATTCTTTGACTAATTGACTTCCAAAGTGGAGCACATTCTCTCTTCCCTTTGCAGAGATTTCTATTCGTGAAGACTTCAATGTTCACCACCAGCTTTGGCTTTCCTCTCCCTTCACTGACCATCCTGGTGAACTAGCCTTCAACTTTGCTATCCTCCACAACCTAAACCAACTGGTGCAACACCTTACTCATATCCCTAACCATCTTGGAGATAGACCCAACATTCTTGACCTTTTCCTAACCTCTAATCCTTCTGCTTATACTGTTACCCTCTCTTCTCTGTTGGGCTCCTCTGATCACAATCTCATATCTGTATCTTGTCCTGTCACTCCAATCCCTCCTCAGGATCCCCCCTAAGCAGAGGTACCTCTGGCATTTTGCCTCTGCTAGTTGAGGGGACCTGAGGAGGTATTTTGCTGATTTTCCTTGGAAAGACTGGTGCTTCCGTGTCAGAGACCCGTCTCTGTGTGCTGAGTGCATAACAAAAGTGACAGTGTCTGGCATGGAGGCATACATTCCTCATTCTTTTTCTCAATCTAAACCTTCCAAACGTTGGTTTAATATAGCCTGTTCTCGTGCTATACATGATAGAGAGGTGGCCCACAATAGGTACTTGAGCCTTCCATCACCAGAATCTCAAACACTTTATATTTCTGCCCGGAATCATGCCAAGTCTATTCCCCAACTAGCCAAAAACTCCTTCATTAATAGAAAATGTCAAAATCTTTCAAGATCTAACTCCCCTTGTGACTTCTAGCCAAAAATATCTCCAATAACTTTGCTTGTCTTTCCCTCCTTTATTTCAACCAGATGGCACCATTGCTATCACATCTATCTCTAAAGCTGAACTCTTTGCTCAAACCATTTCTGAAAACTCTGCCTTGGATGATTCTGGGCTTGTTCCTCCCTCTCCTCCACCCTCTGACTACTTCATGCAACCTATTAAAATTCTTCACAATGATGTTTTCCATGCCCTTGCTGGCCTAAACCCTCGAAAGGCTTATGGACCTGATGGGGTCCCTCCTATTGTTCCCTGAAACTGTGCCTCTGTGCTTGCACCTTGCCTAGTCAAACTCTTTCAACTCTGTCTGTCAACATCTTCCTTTCCTTCTTGCTGGAAGTTTGCCTACATTCAGCCTGTTCCTAAAAAGGGTGACTGTTCTAATCCCTCAAATTACCACTTTAATTTCCTGCCTATCTAAAGTTTTTGATTCTATCCTCAACAGGAAGAGTCTCAAACATCTATCACTTCACAACCTTCTATCTGATCGCCAGTATGGGTTCTGTTAAGGACACTCTTCTGGCGATCTAGCTTTCCTTACTGAGTCTTGGTCATCCTCTCTTATAGATTTTGGTGAAACTTTTGCTGCTGCCTTAGACATATCAAAAGGTTTTGATAGAGTCTAGCACAAAGCTTTGATTTCCAAACTACCCTCCTATGTCTTGTATCCTTCTCTCTGTAACTTCATCTCAAGTTTCTGACTGTTCTACTGCTGCTGTGGGAGACAGTTACTGTTCTTCTACATCTATTAACAGTGGTGTTACTCAGGGTTCTGTCCTGCCACCCATTCTCTTCCTATTATTCATCAATGTTCTTCTAAATCAAACTTCTTGTCCTATCCACTCCTACACTGATGATACCACCCTGCACTTTTCCACACCTTTTTGTAGATGTCCAACCCTTCAGGAAGTAAACAGTTCACGAAGGGGAAGCCACAGA
Organism: Scylla paramamosain; assembly: GCF_035594125.1. NCBI lineage: Eukaryota > Metazoa > Arthropoda > Malacostraca > Decapoda > Portunidae > Scylla > Scylla paramamosain. Next base: position 16,335,601 of record NC_087151.1, read on the forward strand.
ATGCCTGACTTCTGATCTCTAGAATTTCTGATTGGGGCAGAGCAAACTTAGTATTGTTCAATGCCTCAAAAACTGAATTCCTCCATCTATCAACTTGACACAACCTTCCAGACAACTATCTCCTCTTTTTCAATGACACTCAGTTGTTCTCCTCTTCTACACTAAACATCCTCAATCTGTCCTTTATTCATAATCTAAACTGGAAACCTCACATCTCATCTCTAGCTAAAACAGCTTCTATGAAGTTAGGCATTCTGAGACATCTCCACCACTCTCCCAGCTGCTAACTCTGTACAAGGGCCTTATCTGTCCATGTATGGAGTATGCTTCACATGTCTGGGGGGGGTTCCACTCATGCTTCTCTTCTAGACAGGGTGGAATCAAAAGCTTTTCATTTTATCAACTCTCCTCTAACTGACTTCTTCAGCCTCTTTCTCAATGCTGCAATGTTGCATCTCTTGCTATCTTCTACCGCTATTTTATGTTAACTGCTCTTCTGATCTTGCTAACAGCATGCCTCCTCTCCTACTATGGCCTCACTGGACAAGACTTTCTTCTTTCTCTCATCCCTATTCTGTCCACTTTTGTAATGCAAAAATTAACCAGTATTCTCAATTATTTATCCCTTTCTCTGGTAAACTCTGGAACTCCCTGCCTGTTTCTGTATTTCCACCTTTCTATGACTTGAACCCCTTTCAAGAAACTTATCTTTCAATTTTTGACTACCGCTTTGGACCCTCTTCGGGGACTGGAATCTTAGTCGGCCTTTTTTACTGGATTTTGTTTCTCTTGGCCAGTGTCCTTTCTACATAGGAGAAAGAAAAAAAAAAAAAAAAGCCTTAAGCCAGATTCTATGAGACACTTTTGATATCTAAGGCAACAACACGTTTCACCAAAATCCCTGAAAGAGGAACAAGATTCAGTAGGGAAGGCCAGATCACCAGTGGAACAGCCATGATGGAACCCATACTGGTAATCAGATATAAAGTTGTGAGGTGGCTGATGCTTGTTGGAGCTATAGATTCTTATCGGAAAAGCAAATGCTGCTTGGGGACTGAACATGGGATCTTCTGTTTGATGGGCAGCCGTGCTACTCATTATGCCATCATACCTTCTGGTGACAACTCACACATCTCCCTGAGGCTAGCTTATGCATGCTAACCAGGAGATTGTGCATGCACCAAATCCTACTCAAAGTGCCACTGAACTGAATCCAGGATCTTCCACTTGCCAGGCAGCTATGCTCCTTGTTATACCATGGTAGCTTCTGGTGAGAGCTCATACAATGTTTAAGAATCTATTTGTTGAGAATAGACATAAACTTTAGAAAGACAGAATATTAAAGTGATATTATGGTAGTTATAGAGTAAAACAGTCACCCTTTTTAGGGAAAAATTGAATTTCAGCAGAGAAGAAAAGTAGATGTCTGACAGTATGACTAGACATGGTGCAAGCATGGAGGCACAATTATGGAAAACAATGGGAGGGACCCCATAAGGACCATAAGCCTTCTGAGGGTTGAGGCCACATCACAAGGAAGAATCTTAATAAGAGGTATGAAATAGTCAGAGGATGGAGAAGAATCATCTCGATTTTAGTTTTTAGTGAGGGTCTGAGTAAAGAGTCCAGCTTTAGAAATAGATGAAATGGCAGTGGTGCTATCAGGATGAGATAGAGCCAGGAATGATGATGATGAAAATATAGCTGTGGCAAATTTTGCAAAAAACATTCTATATGTCTGTTTAGAAAGCAAATGATGAAAATATAGCTGTGGCAAATTTTGCAAAAAACATTCTATATGTCTGTTTAGAAAGCAAATATGCAATCTCATGCACTGGCTCTCTATGACAAATAAGAACACTACTAGAACGTTTTACATAAAACTATGTGCAAAATGTCATTTACATGTATGCATTTGTAATGTATACAAGATAAATAAAATCACATTTCAAACATACCCTGAAAATTTCAACTCTTAAATGCATTTTTTTTTTTTGCGAATATTTTTCTCTCCAAGATTAGAATTCCCTTAATGTAGAAAAGTTGTGAGCTGTTAAGACATTTGAAGATAAATTTTTCTGAGGAAGATCTGTTACTTTAATGACAACTGGATAAAAGTCTGAAACAGTCTGCCATGCACATGACCTTGCATCCATTACCATAGGTGGATGTTATCGCGTTAAATTATCGTGATAATTTATCATGAAAACGATATTGGGTTATCAGTTATCCAATAATGATTTTTCCTGGATTATCAATTCATTGGTATCACTGATACTTTTGGTTCCAAACTAGCAATAATCAATAATTTTAGTATTTGGAACATGAGCATGTTGAATTTTTAAACTTTCAAAATCAAATGTAGTTATTTTACTTAAAACAGTACTTTTCATTAGTGAAGAGACAGGATAAACATTGAATTTGAAGTTTTCTAAGATTTTTCTAAGTTTTCTAAAATAAAGATAAAAATAAGGATTTGGATTTATTGACTTATTTAAAATATCAATATCGTTATTGCTAGTATTGGAATTTTGGATTTATCGATTTATCAGTTATTGGTTAGTGGGTGATAAGTCTATCACCAGTTATTGATTGTGAGGTTATCAATATCAATTTATTAGTTATCATGGTAATATTTTTCGTTATCATGCCCAGCTGTTCATTACCAATCACAAATTTGTTTAAATTTTTTAGGTTTTCATGATTACGTATTGTTTTCTCCTGACAGGTTTATTTTTATGATGTAATAATAATAATAATAATAAAGGTAGTCCCCTACATACAAACAAAGTTGTCTGAGTTCAAAGTTAGTGAACAAGGATACTTTGCATGTCTGTTGAGTGGTGGCAGTCGTGAACAATAGCAGTACGTATTATACTGTATGTAGCCACATGGGCCCATACAGAATGTATGAGCTCTTATCAAGGTAAGATTAAAGATCAAACTTTTGTTTCTATTATAAGCCACATTTCATGTACGCACTTGAAGCTTGTTTGGAGCACATTAGAACCATAGAAAAATATTATCTATATTTATAAGCTGAAATCTATAACTATCCATAACCTGGGAAGCATGAAATACAGTACCTTAAATGTTTCAAAAAAAAAAAAAAAAAAAAAAAAAAAAAATCAGTGTACAACAATTTAAATTACAAGGTATAGTATAACGGGAACATTTTACTGTATTTGCCAAATGCAAGATAACACTGTATTCTCAATTTCATTTCTTTCTTGAACTGCTTGCCTGCTCTCTGCTCTTTTTTTTTCTTTCTTCCTGCAATCTGACAGACATTAATCTGCCCAGTGTCAATGCTATAAGTTTACAATGTCTTGCAAACCCAGCTCAGTGCCAATGCTATGAATTTACAATGGCAATTTTTTAAAAATTCTTGACTTTATTTGTTAATTGAACTTGCCAGAAAACTCACTTTGTGTACTCCAAACTCTACTCTACCCTGTGGACATGACAAGATCCCCTTGGAAGCACAATGACTTGTGATTTCAGAATAATAAGTGTGATGTAGGGTTAAGCCTTGAGTGTTGTTTCAGAGAATACCACACACATCTTCATTTCCTAACTGATTCAGTACTGCTTATAAATAGTATCTTTATGAAAAGCAAAAGAAAAAGTGCTATACCACACACTCAATCACATGCAAATTGCAATGGCCTTCTGATCATTCTGTGACATGAAGAAAGCAAACCCTCATTCCCTCATACAATGACCATACATACACTGACATTATGGTGATTTACCATTACTAAGATGACCTATCACCATTCATAAACATTGGTGGTAGCCACAAATCACTAGTACCATGAACACTACTGGCAATGCTATTCATCACATTATACACACCCACACCTGGCAACTTATAAGGTTAGTTTAAGATAACTTTCACTTTGCTAAATCCCTTTTTATATATTTTCCCACTATCTTTATGTTAATTAGGATTTTTAGTGCATTAAAAAAAAAAAATGGTTAGCACCATGGGCAGATCTATGGTTAAAAAGACCAGCGCTGCATTTTTTTTTATGCAAGGGGGCCAATGGCCATGGGCAACAAATTTTTTTGTAAAAAAAAAAAAAGGCCCACTTAATGCCAGTTCCCAAATAATAGTAAAAATAATAAATAAAATAAATAAGCAAATAAATAAACAAATAATAAATTAATAAATAAATAAGTAAATAATGTAAATAAATAAATAAATAAATAAATAAATAAATAAATAAATAAAATAAAATAAAATAAAAATATAAAAATATAACAAATATATAAGAAAAAAGTAGATAAAAAAATCAGTAAATAAATGAATGAATAAGAAAAAATGCCAATATCTGGACATTTTTGGAAGTCCACTATTACAACTATTCTTTTAAGTAGGTGTGGTTGCTACTATGTAGATATATAGACAGATTCAGCTTGTGTGAAAATTACAAAAAAATACAGATTACCAGGCAGTGCTAACAAGAAGCTGGGTATATAATTAAAGTAGATTTTCTCTCTGTAGACAAGCCTGGACAACATCAGCTGAATACTGGATTATGCTCATGAAGTGTGAGTTTTCTTGCTAAAGCTGAACTCTGGTGACATTCCAACCTTGTTGCCAAGTGTAGTCTTGGTTTAATCAACTCAATAAATGTAAGCTAAATACCGTACTACTGTTTTTCAGAAAAAAAATCATCCAAAGTATCTTTGTGAGGGAATATTGACATGATTACATATTTTCTACCTACAGTTTAGTTACATCAAAATTTAGCAGCAAATATTTTCAACAATTTATATTGTTAAAACACTATTAAAGAAAAGTATCATAATTCAAGATAAAAATACATACACACTTGCATATTCATACATATAAATAAATAAAATGAATTAACCAATTAAGAAAAAACTGCCATATCTTTATGAAAGTTTGATCTCATGGTCTATATGTTTAGCATATCAAAATGATGACTTACTCTGTAGGTGGAGTGTTACAGCGAGGAGAATCTAGAAAAATTAAACATCAGTCAGTAAAAATCATTACATACAATGTATAGAAATTAATATTTTCCATTATATTGTTGTATAGTAGATGCTCACATATCTGGATTAATTCAGCCAAGGGCCTGTTTGATATGCAGAGTTTCCCAATACATGAAGGTTTGTTTCTCTGATCCTTTACACTTGAAAAATAACCCAAAATGCAGCTCATTTAGTCATATAAATAATGCCAGTGAAAAGACTGTGAGAGTGTTGGAAAAGAAATGGCGTGATGAGATGGGAGGATGTGCCTTACTCGAAACATAGTGGTGGACCCCCCATAACATTTGACAACACCTTACATGGTAGGTATCAAGAGACAGACAGTGGTACACCCTCAGCTTATGGCCAAACAAAAAAACAAATGTTATGGGGCAGTCCATCACCATTTTTGTTGTTCCACATTGCGCCATTTCTTCACTAACACACTCAGTTCTCTCACTGCTGATATCTATATGGCTTACTTTTTCAATTTGTTTCACTATTTTTGTGAAACTCTAACACTTGTACTATGTAATCATGGCCTGTATATTTTCCAGGCATCAAAGATCACCTCAGCAGAACACTGTTTTAAAACAAACACAGCCATTTTGTTAGCTGAAGCCAGGAGTAGTCACAAAAGATATCTCTTCCTTAAGTCAATTTTCAAACACCAAATCTGTTATTCTATGTTTTCAAAAACATATGAGGGGCTAATCTAAGTTTCCACGTAGCTGCCAGTTTGTGCAATGTGATGCTCACATCAGTGGGAGTTCTAATGTCATTTGGTGCTGACTGTACAGTGGCAGTATTCTTAGCCCCTGCCACTGGGCATAAAATTGCTTGAAACAGTATTGCAATTTATCAACACTTAAGTGAGCTAATTAGTTGCAAATCAAAATCCTTAAGCATTAAGTTGTATTACTTAAAATTACCTTTAAACATTGATGGAGGTGAAATGACACTGGTAAATCCAAAGTCATCTGGAGTTGAAGTCAATGGAAAAATAGGACTCCTTCCATGTGATTCTGATGCACCAACTAACTGGTGTGCTGTCTGTCTTAACCTGCAATCAATGGAAGTCAACTTCAGTGATATTATCAAAATACTATAATGCTTGTGTACTACATCAACATGTGGATATTCTGAGTGCTGACTGGCTGTATATTAATGTAAGCCTCAAATAACCTATGTGTCACTGTTGAATGTGTAGCATCTGCACATTTAAATTGTGTAAAATGAAAAGCACATAAAAGGTGGTACCACTGCTTTCATACAGAAAATAAAGAACTTTGCTCCAATATGTGATAAGCTACAATGTATACTGGTTCTTACCTATACTGCTTCTTGTGGGGATCTCCCTGAAGATGGCTAAATATCTGTCTCTGACTGTTACACGTTATCTTGCAAATAGTACACTTATACCCATCTTCACTTTTCACGACAACTTCATCCATTAGAGAAAGCTCCTCCCAGCCTAGAGAGAGAGAGAGAGAGAGAGAGAGAGAGAGAGAGAGAGAGAGAGAGAGAGAGAGAGAGAGAGAGAGAGAGAGAGAGAGAGAGAGAGAGAGAGAGAGAGAGAGAGAGAGAGAGAGAGAGAGAGAGAGAGAGAGAGAGAGAGAGAGAGAGAGAGAGAGAGAGAGAGAGAGAGAGAGAGAGAGAGAGAGAGAGAGAGAGAGAGAGAGAGAGAGAGAGAGAGAGAGAGAGAGAGAGAGAGAGAGAGAGAGAGAGAGAGAGAGAGAGAGAGAGAAATTACAAAGCATTTTCTTATATGAATTATCTTTTCTTGGGGCTAAACAATAGTATCAAATGAAAAATACAAATTGGCAAAACAAATACATAAAACAATAAAGGGTGATCATATGATTAATTAGAAGATGCAAACAATATATCTATACAAGCAAATACTTCCTTCACACTTATATTATTTTTTCTATATCAAAAGGAGATTGGCCATGGGGTGAAAAACTACATCTAATGGAATAAGATTGTTTTCCCTTAAAAAAGCAAAAAACAGATGACTTCCTAGATGTCTTCATCCTCCTCTCTTGTAGTTGGAGGTAAGTGGGTAAACAATAATCCATTCAAAAGTGGAATGAATTATGAGTGATTATAAAAGGTGTACACCGATCCAGAAAGTTTCCGGACTGTCTCACTAAAGAAATTTAAGCTTACATCATGCTCTAATTATTGGTGTCCCTTTGGTAACTGATAAAATGAGTCTAATGCTTTTCTCACAATTGGAAACATCTCTAGAACACTCTGTGGGGGATGCTGTTTAGCATGTCTGGTGTTTCCACACATTCCTGGACATTGTCAAATCTTTGGCCCTTCAGCTGAAAAAAAAAGGAAAAAGTTACAGCAAGCCAGGTCAGCAGACTAAGGTGACTAAGGACCACATTTATATTGTTTTTGTCAAAGAACTGCTGTGCAAACAGAGAAAGGCACCTGTATCACACTGTTGTGATACAGGTGCCAATTCTGTGCATAACACTTTTCATGCTGTTTCTCAAATGTCTCGGGACCTCAATGTAAAAGTACAGGTTCAAAATCTGGCCTGTAGGGAGGAACTCCATGATTCCCTGTCAGAAATATATTCCAACTGGGTAATGATTTAATGGTAATGGGCATTTTTGTTGATTTAAATTTAACAATTCACCATAATGATTGGGTGAACCAGCAAGGATCCAGGACCAAACAATTCTGAGCTCCCAGACCCAAGTTAGTTACACCCCCAAATACTAAACATAGCAGTTGCTCCACATCCTCTCAGCCTTACTACTCTACGAGTGAAAATTTCACCCAAGATTCCAGCTAAATAGCTAGATATGTCTCAAGCCTGTATACTGATAGGTGCTTAGCTAGGTCTGCCTCATTATAAGGTAAATTTTACTCTGTAACCTGGTATACCACATTCATGCTGTGTCCAAACCTCCATGTCAAAGAAACAAATAAGCAAACTCTTCACATTATTGCTCTTGACTTGGCTCATTTCCTTATGTTAATTTGAACTTAAGCCTGCCATATATGCTAAATTTTGACTGAAAGTCTGATTGGACTGATGGCTCTGAAGGCTGCTGTGTGTGACCACACTCTTCAGTCCTGTCCTCCATTTTAGCTTCAGTTGGCACCCAGCCAGCATCATGGCAACACCAATCTCTTCTCATCACCTAGAGACAGTGCTTCTCAGTGTAGCTGGCATGCTGATAGCTATGAGAAAAAAGGAAACATTGAATTAAATGGTAAGAGAAATGGCTACTGCAGAGGGAAACTTGAGGTCCTGTAAATTACAACTATGTAAATACACACACACACACACACACACACACACACACACACACACACACACACTCTTAGTAGGTGACTTCAACACTAAAGGAATTACCTGGAAGGAAATGGAAATGAAAGGAAATGTCAGGTCATGGAATGAAGAAGTTATGCAAACCATGATGGTGATTACAATGAGACAATGGGTGAATGAGCTTAAAAGATGCAGAAGAAAACCATCACAGTCGGACTTAGTATTAACAAAAATCCAAGAAATTAGACCAAGTATACATTGAGTCCAATGGGAAGAAGTGATCATGTGACAATAGAAATAGTACTACAGGAGGAAACAGTGTTGCACAGGAATGAACAAGTTAGAAATGGGAGACAGAACTATGCTAAGGCAAACTTTGAAGAGCTTAATAAATTTTATGGAAAAATTAACTGGAAAGAGCTATTTGAAGGTAAAGTAGTGCAAGGAAAATATGAGATATTTTTGAGCAAGTATAGAGAGGGGGTGCAACAGTTTGTACCAAGTTATAAAGTGAAAATTGGGAAGCATGAATGCCAGGTTTGTAGAAGCAAAAAATAAAAAGAACAGGGCATGGAAGAAAATGAGACAACTGAACACAAATACCAGGGAAGAATACAGAAAAGCAAGGAATGAATATGGTATAATAACAAGAGAAGAAAGAAATTTTGAAAGTGACATAGTAAGAAAATGCAAGGAAGAGCCCAAATTCTTCTGCAGATATGTAAATGGAAAAATGAAACATAGGGATGACATATATGAATGAAAAAGAGAAGGAAGAATTTATGAAACTACTGAGATGAGTGAACTAATGAATGAGTTGTCAATCTTTTGTTTACAAAGGAAACTGAATTTGTGGCACCGAAAGTAGTATCACAGAATGAGGGAATACAGGAGATACAAATAAAGAGACAAGAAATCAAGAAACTGCTGCAAGAGCTGGATGTTAGAAAAGCTGTGGGACCTGATCAAATAAATGGATGGATATTAAAAGAATGCAGAGAACAAATGGAAAAACCCATATATAATTAACAGCTTGTTGAAAGAAGGAAAAGTATCAAGGGAATGGAAAAGAACTAACATAGTCCCAATATACAAAGGGGGAAGTAAAATGGAACCATTATATTATAGACCAGTGTCACTTACAAATATTGTAAGCAAGCTCTGTGAAATAGTAATTAAAGATAGATGGGTGCAATATTTAGAAGATGAAAATATAATTACAGAAAAGCAATTTTGATTCAGGAAAGGGAGATCCTGTGTCGCAAATCTACTGATTTTCTATACAAGAGTAATAGATGGAGAACAAGAAAGGGATGGATGGGTTGATATGGTATTCCTGAATCTCAAAAAAGTATTTGATAAAGTTCCCCACAAAAGTCTTATGTGGAAATTAGAGAACTAAGGAGGACTCAAGAGAGCAACATTGAGATGGATAGATGATTATTTACAAGGGAGGGAAATGAGAACAGTAGTCAGAGACACTAATTCAAGTTGGCACAAAGTGACAAGTGGGGTACCACAAGGATCTGTGTTGGCATCTATTATGTTTCAAATATATGTAAATGATATGATAGAGGATCTAAATAGTTATATAAACTTTTTTGCTGATGATGCAAAAATAATGAAAATAATAAAGGATGAAAATGACTGCAAGGAGTTACAAAAGGATATTAACAAGATACATGCATGGAGCCAAAGATGGAAACTAGAATTTAATGCCAGAAAATGCCACGTGTTGAAAATAGAAAAAAAGTAAAAAGAGACCTTGATGGAATTACAAAATGGGAGAAGAAATAATAACGAAAAGTAATGAAGAAAAAGATTTCAGAGTAATGATCCATGCCACAGTATCACCTGAAAGGCACATAAACAAAATATTCGGCTCTACATACAGCTTGTTAACAAACATTAGAATGATGTTTAACTATTTATATAAAGAAACGAAGAAAATTATAACAAGCATGATACAACCTAAATTGGAATATGCAGCAGTAGTTTGGGCTCCACGTAGAAAAAAAAGATATGGAAACTAGAAAGAATACAGAGGATAGTGGCAAAGATGATACCAGAATTAAAGGACTTAAGTTATGATGAAAGAATTGAAGAGATGGGTTTACCAACAGTAAAGAGAGAAAAGAAAGAGGAGACCTGATAACAATGTACAAATTAGTAAACAATATAGAAAGAATAGACAGAAATGACTTGATACCACAGATGGAGGAGGGAGAGAGACAGACAAGGGGGCATGGGAAGAAAATAAAGAAGAGTTGATGTTCAAGTGACATAAAGAAATACAACTTCCTGTATTGAACTATTGAAATCTGGAAGGATCTGAAGGAAGAGGTGGTTGTAGCAAACCGTGTACACATGTTTAAGGAGAAACTGGATAAATATGGTTATGAAGACAAGACAAAATGAGCTTTGGCTTGTGCCCTGTACAGTACATCTAGGTAAACACACACACACACACACACATAAAAGTCTCATATGGAAACTGGAACATCGAGAAGGGCTAAAAGGAAAAATACTTAAGTGGATGAAGGATTATCTCCAAGGTAGGGAAATGAGTACAGTAATCAGAGATAATAAATCAAGTTGGTGCGAAGTAACAAGCGGAGTACCACAAGGGTCTGTGTTGGCACCTATAATGTTTCAGGTCTATATAAATGATATGATGGTGGGTTTAAATAGCTACATTAACATGTTTGCAGATGATGCAAAGTTGATGAAAGTAATAAAGAACCATGAGGATTGTGAGGAACTACAGAGGGATATTGATAGAATTTATGAATGGAGTAAACGATGGAAATTAGAATTTAATATAAAGAAGTGCCATGTAATGGAGATGGGAAGAAGTAAAAGGAGACCTTCATGGAAGTATAAGATGGGAGGAATCACAATACCAAGGAGCAAAGAAAAAGACTTGGGAGTAATAATTCAAGACACGCTATCACCAGAAAAACACATCAATGGAATATTTGGCTCTACATATAATTTGCTAGCAAATATCAGGGTGGCATTTAATTACCTAGACAAAGAAATGATGAAGAAAATTATAACACACATGATACGCCCCAAACTGGAATACGCAGCAGTGGTATGGTCTCCACACAAGAAGAAAGATATAAGGAAATTGGAAAGGATACAAAGAACAGCTACGAAAATGATACCTGAATTGGAAGACCTAAGTTACGAGGAAAGACTGGAAGAAATTGGATTACCAACACTGCAAGAAAGAAGGGAAAGAGGAGACCTGATAACAATGTTCAAATTAATAAACAACATGGAGAAGATAGACAGAGATGACCTAGTTGTAGAAGTGGAGGAAGGAGATAGATGTACAAGGGGACATATGAAGAAATTAAAGAAGAGTTATTGTTTGGGAGATATTAAAAAATACAGCTTTCCGCATCAAATGGTTGAAATATGGAATAACTTAAAAGAAGAAGTGGTTGCGGCAAAGAGTGTGCACATGTTTAAAGAGAGATTAGATAAATTCAGGTATGGAGACAGGACTAATTGAGCTTTGGCTCGGACCCTGTACTATACAACTAGGTAAATACAATTAGGTAAACACACACACACACACACACACACACACACACACACACACACACACACACACACACACACACACATTTTCTTACTTTTATACCTTTCAAATGATGCTCCTTATATATCTTTCCTCCTCCTCCTTCTTGAGGAGGAGAAGGAGGTGGACCAGGTTCGAGTCCCAGGTATAGCTAGGCAAATGGGTAAGCCTCTTAATGTGTAGCCCCTATTCACCTAGCAGCAAGTAGATATGGAATGTAACCTGAGTGTTGTAATCTCACTGTCCCAGTGTGTGGTGTGTGTGAGTGGTCTCAGTCCTACCCAGATATCAGTCAGTATGAGCTCTGAGCTCTTTCTATAGGGGAATGGCTGGCTGGGTTACCAGCAAACAAATATAGGTGAATGACAGGCCATTACAACAAGAGGATGTGTTTACACCAGCATAGTTGATAAGCAAACAATATTCTAAAACCACCACAAGCTGAAAGTCAATACTTATATTGTGTAAGAAAAAAAAAAAAAAAATCAGGTGAGAGCTATGTTATCCTAGCATTTCCATTTCTAACAATGCAGATGAAGATAATAAGACAATATTGAACTGTACCAATATGGTTGAGATGGAGGGACAAAGAACCAATCATTTAGTGGGTTTACTGATAAAGACTGTGAGCTAACAGAAACATTATGTGGAAATTATTTATTATCATTATGAAATATATAATCAAAAGGGAACAAGATATCCCATGACGGAAATAAATCATGACATGCAAGAGAGGGAGAACAAAGAGCTAAAAGAGGAATGTGTAAAAATCAGCTAGTAAACAAATGTGAGGATTTTAGAAAAAAAAGTTAGCTGTCAGGAATTAATGATGAATACCAAGAAAATTGCAATGACATAACTGAGAAATAAAAGAAATGGCAAAAAGGAAGAGAAAGACAATAAATATAGCTTTAGAAAATTCTTGAGTAACAACTTATTGAATCTAAACTGACAAAGTCATCAAAATGACTAAGATGGAAACATTAATAAGGGACATGGTAGACAGGAATGTGCAGTTATCTTCATTATCAAGGAAAGTTCCTTTCAAGGCATAATAGGAAAGAGAAAAGAGACAGTGATCAAGGTGGTCAAGGTGCAGGAAGAAATTCAGCAAATGAAATGAAGAAGTTCACAGAATAGGGAAATACACATACAACAGAGAAAGACAAATTAGAATGAAACTTAGATTCCAATGTGATGATGAGGAAATTCTAGCATGTTCATGGAGGCTGACCAGAATAAAGGACTGGCAAGAAGTTCTAATGTAAAAGAAAAAGCTAAATTGAATAAATTAGGAATAAAAGTCAAAGACAAGAAAAGGAGATGAGGTCAGATCTAAGGAAGAATGTTTTTTGTTGGGAAGTTTTGGTCATGAGAAGACAATAGAGAGAGGAACTGAGAAGGGAGCTGAGTAATGGAGAACAAAATATATGAATGTGAATGGTATTATATCAGTGCTAACTGAATGTAATGGCTATTTAAGGGAAGAGACATGACACTGTGCAACACAGTGGAAAAAACAAAATATTGGAATATAAATATAGCACACTGAAAGGAAAGAGAACAGAGAAAAATAAAGGGGAGTGATGGTCTTATGAGAGAGAGAGAGAGAGAGAGAGAGAGAGAGAGAGAGAGAGAGAGAGAGAGAGAGAGAGAGAGAGAGAGAGAGAGAGAGAGAGAGAGAGAGAGAGAGAGAGAGAGAGAGAGAGAGAGAGAGAGAGAGAGAGAGAGAGAGAGAAAATGTTGATGGATTTGAGTATGGAAAAGGTCAAGCAAAAATCAAAGAAATAAGAAAAAAGATGGACAGAAAAGAAATTACATGGGTAGTGTATATGTACCACCAAAGACCAACAACTGGAGTAAGGAGGATCATGAGAAAATATTAACTGATTCATACAGGTGGTTTGAGAAGTTGGAGAACATAACATATTAGTGAAGGGAGACTAATTGAAGAAAAGTATGTACTGTGGCTGGAGTGGCACACTGAAGGCAGTGAAGAGTTTAATGTGTGTGTGTGTGTGTATTTACTAAGTTGTGACATGCAAGAGAGGAGCTAAGCTTGTAATGTCTCATCTCCATAACTGTTTTTATCCAACTTTTCCTTAAAGTCATGAATATTTGTAGCACAAACCACTTTCTCCTCCAGTCCATTCCATACCTCAATGCTTCTATGAGGGAAGCTAAACTTCTTTATGTCCCTTCTCCCTTCTGCAGGTGGTTGTTTTTAGTTTTCTTCCATGTCCCCTTGTTTCTCTTTCATTCATTACAAATAGATCTTCCCTATCTAGTTTTTCCATCCCACTCAGTAATCTGTAAAGTTCAACCATGTCACCTCTCTCTTGTCTCCTTTCCAAGGTTGGGAGTTGCATCCTAGCTAGTCTCTCCTCGTAATGTAGATCTTGCAATTCTGATATTATCTAGGTTGCTGCTCTCTGTATGCCTTCCAACTTTATGTGTTTTTTTTCATGTGGTGACCAAATTACCACTGCATATTCTAATCTTGGACGTATCATTGTGGTGATTATTTTCCTCATCATTTCTTAATCTAGATAAGCAAAGGCAACTCTTACATTGCTTAGTAGCTTGAGAGTTCCACCTATTATCTTATTACTATGTTTTTCTGGTGATAATTCCTCTGAGAATATAACTACCTGATCTTTTTCCTTTGTTGTCTCATTGTTTCATTCCCCATCTTATAGTTATAACTACACCATCTCTTACTTTTTCCAAACTCCATCTTTTTACACTTAGAGTTAAATTCCATTTGCCATCTGTTGCTCTACTCCCACACCTTGTCTAGATCTATTTTCAATTCTTCACAATCTTCAATTTCCTTCACTCTTCTCATAAGTTTTGCATCATCAGCAAAGACTCACATAGTTGGATACATTTTTTAATCTATCCTCAACAGGAAGATTCTTAAACATCTATCACTTCACAACCTCTTATCTGATTGCCAGTATGGATTCTGTCAAAGCCACTCTACTGGTGATCTTCTGGCTTTTCTTGCTGAGTCTTCGTCATCCTCTTTTAGAGATTTTGATGAAACTTTTGCTGTTGCCTTAGACATATCAAAAGCTTTTGATAGAGTCTGGCACAAAGCTTTGATTTTCAAACTACCCTCCTATGGCTTCTATCCTCTCTGTAACTTCATCTCAAGTTACCTTTCTGACCATTCTATTGCTGCTGTGGTAGACGGTCACTGTTCTTCTCCTAAATCTACTAATAGTGGTGTTCCTCAGGGTTCTATCCTGTCACCCACTCTCTTCCAAACCAAACTTCTTGTCCTATCCACTCCTACGCTGATGATACCACCCTGCACTTTTCCACGTCTTTTCAAAGACATCAGGAAGTAAACAGTTCATGCAGAAAAGTCACAGAATGCCTGACTTCTGATCTCTTTAAAATTTCTGATTGGGGCAGAGCAAACTTGGTATTGTTCAATGCCTCAAAAACTCAGTTCCTCCATCTATCAACTTGACACAACCTTCCAGACAACTATCTTCTCTTTTTCAAAGACACTCAACTGTCCCGCTCTTCTACACTGAGCATCCTTGGTCTGTCCTTTATTTATAATCTAAACTGGAAACTTCACATCTTATCTCTAGCTAAAACAGCTTCTATGAAGTTAGGTGTTCTGAGTTGTCTCCACCAGTTTTCTTATCCCA
Organism: Scylla paramamosain; assembly: GCF_035594125.1. Taxonomy (NCBI): domain Eukaryota; kingdom Metazoa; phylum Arthropoda; class Malacostraca; order Decapoda; family Portunidae; genus Scylla; species Scylla paramamosain. The sequence goes on from NC_087151.1 coordinate 16,351,166, forward strand.
TCCCACCTGCTAACTTTGTACAGAGGCCTTATCCATCCATGTTTTACTGGATCTTGTTTTACTTTCTTTTATAAGATTTTAACATTTTAGTCTCATAGTTAATGGAATTAGTTTTGTTTTAATCTTTTGTTTGTGAACTTACTTAATAAACTCTTTTTATGTTCATGTGTTTATGTTAATGGGTAGAAGATGATGATACATTTTGAGCTGCTGTTTTAACTTTGTGGAAATATTTTTGTTTGCTTTGTTTCTCTTATTGTTTTTCATTAAAGTATGTATAATATTATATTGCTGGTGTACTACACACATATTGTTTTTTTATTAAAAAGTATAATTTCTTAAGATTTTCTTATTTTAAGTTTAAGTTACTACTAAATATACACTAGACCATGATTGTATTGCTAGTTTTATTTCTGATTATATAAGTTGTAATTGTGGTCAATAAAATTCTGATTCTGATTTTATGAGGAAGTTCCATTCATACTGCTACTTTAGACAGCCTCTTGTCTTATCAACTCCTCTCCTCTGACTGTTTTTGGCCTCTTTCTCATCGCTGTAATGTTGTATCTCTTGATATCTTCTTACACTATTTTCTCACTAATTGCTCTTCTGATCTTGCTAACTGTATACCTCCCCTCTTCCTGCAGCCTCGCTGCACAAGACTTTCCTCTTTTCTCACTCCTATTCTATTCACCTCTCTAATGCAAGACTTAACTTGTATCCTCAATCATTCATCCTTTTCTCTGGTAAAGTCTGGAACCCCTGCTTGCTTCTGTATTTTCTCCTTCCAATGATTTGAGCTCTTTCAAGAGGGAGGTTTCAAGACACTTATCTTTTTATTTATTTATTTATTTTTTTATCATTCTATCTGACTTCTCTATGGGAAATGCCATTAAGTGGGCCTTTTTATTTATTAAAAATTTTTATTGCCTTTGATTAGTGGCCTTCTTATGTAAAAAAAAAAAGTCTACAACTTACTGATACCTATTGTTCCTGAAGGCAAGGTGATAGAACCTTAAACTCAATCCATGTAATGTCAAAGTTATTGTCTATTAGGATCTCTTGTACTGCATCTGAACAGTCTACAATTCACTGATACCTATTGTTCCTCAAGGCAAGGTGACAGAACCCTAAACTCAATCCATTTATTTCTGAAATTAAAAGAAACAAAATATTTCCTCTAACAGGCAGGTAGTGCTTTCCTCCTCCAGCCTAGTATAGTATTAACCCTAAGATACATTTTTTCACTTAGCTGCATCACACATAGCTTAGGCTCTGTCCTATACATGAATTGCACCCACAGCACAAAAATAAATAACATCAACATATACCTTCAAAATTGAATGCACTGTTGTCCCTGGGTGCTGTGGCTATTTTGGCTGCACATGTGTACACCAATGCTTGTTATGAAGGGAATGAAGCAGGGATTTGTTTGCTTCACCTCTAACTTGCATCATACATAGCTTAGGCTGACTACAATGTGAAGGCATGTCCATGAAAAGAAATCAGGTGTACAGTCAGTGACGTTTGTGATTAGAACTCCTGCTGATGTGTGTGTCACATTTCACAAACTGGCAACTCACTTCTCAGTCTGAAAAAAACCTGCCAGGAGAAAATAACTACTTAGGTTAGCCCCTCATTTGTTTTTGAAAGCAGAGAATAGCAGATTCAGTGTTTGGCATATTGACATATAGGAAAGTTATCTTTTGTGACGGCTCCTTGCTTTGGTTAAGATAATAGCTGCTTGCTTTAAACAAAGTGTTCTACTGAGGTGATGTGTGATGCCTGGATTATGTAGTATGAGCATTACAGTTTCACTAGAATGGTGAAACAAATAGAAAAAATAAGCTGCATAACTACTGCAGTGAAAAGAATGCGAGTGTGTTGGTAAAGAAATGGAGTGATGAGGGACACAAAGAAGTGCCTCACCCCAAACATGGTGGTGGACTACCCCAGAAAGGAGTTCTAATTGCAAATGTCACTGACTTATGTGTGAAGAGGGTCATCTGTTCACCAAACATAATATACTGCCCTGGTTACTAACCTGTGCTCGTCTCCCATAGCACAAAAAGATAATACCAACATACACCTTACAATTGAATGCACCATTGCTTCTGGGTACTAGTGTGCTCCACTGTTTGTAAAAAGGGCATGAAGTGGGTAGGAGGGCAGGCTATTTCCTATGTGTGATGCAAGTAATTGAAAAATGTATTTTAGGATTAAAAATACTTCGTTTCACATATAACCTGCATCACAAATAGTTTATGTGTATGAAGAGGGTGATCTGTCCACTACACATAAAACACAGCCCAGGTTATTAACCTGTGCTTTGACTCAGGATGCAGTATGTTGGAGTGCCCAACCAGGGTATGCCTAGTGCTGCTCCAAGCACCCAATCCTAATGCAAAGGGAGTCTGATTAAGGGCCTTGTAAAGAGAGGAACTCTGAGACAAAGCAAATATTCTGAGAGGGAAACTAGACCACATCATTCGCAGCCACTGTTGGGAGCAAGGAGATGTCACCATCCTGGCGTTGAACATCTTTGAGGCAGTAGTCGGCAAAGATTTAGTGAGTCTTCTAACCTGCTGGCTCCAAAATGGCTGAGATGGGTCTGTTCCTCCTGAACAATATAGAAGTAGCAGTAGCTCTAATATTGTGTGCTCTGACCTTCAGCAAAGTCCCAAATCTTCTTGGAAGACCTGATATGGTCCCTTAATGGTCTCTCTGAGGAAGGAGATGTTCGCTTTAGACACTGGTCTTGACTTGTCCTTAACAGAGACAAAAAGCTGTTTGGGGTGGGAGGATTGTGCTGTTACCTATTGGTAGCGGGACAAAGCATTGACTGAACAAAGTAGATGTTCCTCCTCCCCTATACCCACAACTGAGGCAAGACAATGAAGACTCTCAAGGCACTAAACTTCTCTGTCTCCATTTTGGCCATGAAGTCCAGAAGATAAGAGAGAGGCAAGTCACCTTATGTAGCAGTCAAAATGCTATTGAGTACTGCGTCTTGTAACCCTTAATTGTCAAAGGTGACAAATTGCACTCCTGTTTCAGGTATATAAAGCAGATGATGAACTTAGGGACTGAAGGGATAGAAATGATATGCCCTGTCTGTTTACACCACTTGACCTGATTCACAATACTGGAAGATCGTTGAGATTAGGCTGGGTACCACGAGAGTCCCTTGTGGCGAAGGAGGTGCTGGACAGTCACCATGTGACTAGAGGAAGCGTGTGGGAATTTCAGAGATCCATGGGATCCAGGAATGGAAAGACGAAGTTTGGTAGATGGAAATTCAGATGGGTGGCAAATAGGTCCATGTGGGGACACCCCCAAAGTTTCCTGGTGTAGAGTCCACTCTGCAGAGGTGATGACCTGATGTTGCCTGCTGAGACAGTCCACCAGAACATTTGAAAACCCCCTGATGAACTATGTCACCAGACAGACATTGTGAAACTCTGCCTAGGCTAGGATGGAAGAGACATCCTTGTTCAAGGGGATGGAACAAGTGTCTCCTTCCTTGTCCAGATAGGCAAGTGCCATAGAGTTGTCCGAGAACAGAGCAACTGTACCGTACTCCAAGGACCTCTTTAACTGCTATAGACCCAGACAAATGGCACCTGAACTTTAGATTATGTGAAGTCTGGCACCCTGTTCTCCCTAAACTCAACTTGCCAAAACCTGCAGAAGGGATGCACCCCAGCCTTCCCTGGTTGCATCTGTGTATAAGAAGTGATCCAGAACCTCCAGCTGGAGCAGTTGGCCCACCATGAGATTCTCCTCTGAGTGTCTTGAATGATTTCTCCATCCTACATGACTGAGAAGTCCTGGAGGGGGTGCAAATTATTTTTCCCATAACTGGTTTAGCTGCAGTTGCAGACTCATATGGCATCTTACCTCAGAATGAGATGACACAGAGGAGACGTATGCCTGAGCAGGGTTAACCACTCTTTTTCTAGAGGGCAACTGGAGCTGAGGAAAGGCTCAAGCTGGGTCCACAGATTGTTCAGACATGTGTGATTTGGGAAGACCTTCAAGAAGCAGGAGTGGATAGACATCTCCAAAGTCATAGTCTGAGTCTGAGAGAGAGTGGACTTCCTAAGTTTGGTACAGCGCCCAATCTCTGACAAAGGACAAGTAGTTCCTAGATGGTCTACTCCTCCTGCTAGAACTAGCCAATCGTCATAGTATCTGAGCAGACAGAAGCCCCAATGGTGAAACTCTTCTGAGACAGGTACCATGACCCTCGTGAAAACCTGCAGTTGTCGAAAGACCGAAGCACAGGGCCTGAACTGCATAAAACCATGGAAGTCCACTGTAGGAGACAAAGACTCATAAGCCCTGTACTTCCTTAACCGAGTCAAGTGAAACATCAGCTCCTGCCCAATGTGACATTGCTCTGTCATAGCCTGTTATGCCTGTTGCACATGTCGCTCAGGATGTGCATGCCTCTTGTGTCACTCATGTTGCCCAGGTCACTAATGCCCCACCTCCATCACCCCTTGTGCAACATACACTCCTTGTGACAACTAAGAGCATGCTATCTGCTGCAGTAGCAGCAGGGAGGAGGTAGTAGGCACCTGCCAAAATGATAATTACTACCAGTGAGGTCTAAAGCACTGGATCAGGGAGTGCTGTGAACTTATCATTAAACCCAACTGTAAACTCACTGAATGCTTCCCTTTGTGTTTCACAACACAAGGGGGCAGTCACAGCTTGCTCTCTAAAGACAACTCTCTTCCTCTACACAAAACTACAAGCACCCAATAACACACATACCCATCACTCAAAATTTCAAAATTCATAACGACTCCTACACCAGCCTCGGAGTCCCCATCTGGGGAGGGGACCACAAATGTCCCCAGGTCAGACTGCCCTTCTGACGATGACCCTAAGTGTCTTGACACCCCCCTCAACTTTTCTTCATAACTTCTACAATATTTGTTGTCTAAGATCTAATTTTCAATCTGTAGAACACCACCTCCCCTCTTCTTTTCCTCACTGAAACTCAGGTGTCTGAGGCAATTGACAGTAGCCCCTTTTCTATTCCCTCCTACTTTCTCTATCCTCATTTTCAATCCAAAGCTGGATGTTGCATTTATGTGCGCAATGATTTAACCTGCTCTTGTGCCCATGCTCTTGAATCTTCCTAGTTTTCCACCATCTGGCTATGACTACAGAGTCACTCTCAAACTAAATTTTTCTGTGCAGTATATCTCTCACCTAACTCCTCTGACTATAAGAAATTCTTTGACTACTTAACTTCCAAAGTGGAGCACATTCTAACTCTCTTCCCTTTTGCAGAGATCTTCATTCTTGGAGACTTCAATGTTCACCACTAGCTTTGGCTTTCCTCTCCCTTCACTGACCATCCTGGTGAACTGGCCTTCAACTTTGCTATCCTCCACGACCTAGAGCAATTGGTGCAGCACCCTACTCGTATTCCTGACCGTCTTGGAGATATGCCCAACATTCTTGACCTTTTCCTGACCTCTAATCCTGCTTATGCTGTCACCCTCTCTTATCCGTTGGGCTCGTCTAACCACAATCTCATATCTGAATCTTGTCTTATCACTCCAATCCCTCCTCAGGATCCCCCCCTAAGTGAAGGTGCCTCTGGCATTTTGCCTCTGCTAGTTGGGGGGACCTGAAAAGGTATTTTGCTGATTGTCCTTGGAATGACTACTGCTTCCGTGTCAGAGACCCGTCTTTGTGTGATGAGTGCATAACAGAGGTGATAGTGCCTGGCATGGAGGCTTACATTCCTCACTCTTTTCCTTGACCTAAATCTTCCAAACCTTGGTTCAACACAGCTTGTTCTTGTGCTATACATGATAGAGAGGTGGCCCACAAAAGGTACTTAAGCCTTCTATCACCAGAATCTCATGCACCTTATATTTCTGCCCAGAACCATGCCAAGTCTGTTCTCCAACTAGCCAAAACTCCTTCATTAACAGAAAGTGTCAAAATCTTTCAAGATCTAACTCCCTTCATGACTTCTGTCATCTAGCCAAAAATATCTCCAATAACTTTGCTTCTTCTTCTTTCCCTCCTTTATTTCAACCAGATGGCACCACTGCTATCACATCTATTTCTAAAGCTGAACTCTTCACTCAAACCTTTGCTAAAAACTACCTTGGATGATTCAGGGTTTGTTCCTCCCTCTCCTCCACCCTCTGACTACTTCATGCTACCTATTAAAATTCTTTGTAATGATGTTTTCCATGCCCTTGTTGGCCTAAACCATTGGAAGGCTTATGGACCTGATGGGGTCCCTTCTATTGTTCTCTGAAACTGTGCCTCTGTGCTTTCATCTTGCCTAGTCAAACTCTTTCAGCTCTGTCTGTCAACATCTACCTTTCCTTCTTGCTGGAAGTTTGCCTACATTCAGCCTGTTCCTAAAAAGGGTGACTGTTCTAATCCCTCAAACTACCATCCTATTGCTTTAATTTCCTGCCTATCTAAAGTTTTTGAATCTATCCTCAACAGGAAGTCTTAAATGTCTATCACTTCACAACCTTCTATCTGATCACCAGTATGGGTTCTGTCAAGGCCGCTCTACTGGTGATCTGGCTTTCCTTACTGAGTCTTGGTCATCCTCTTTTAGAGATTTTGGTGAAACTTTTGCTGTTGCCTTGGACATATCAAAAGCTTTTGATAGAGTCTAACACAAAGCTTTGATTTCCAAACTACCCTCCTATGGCTTCTATCCTTCTCTCTGTAACTTCATCTCAAGTTTCCATTCAGACCGTTCTATTGCTGGTGTGGTAGACGGTCACTGTTCTTCTCCTAAATCTATTAACAGTGGTGTTCCACAGGGTTCTGTCCTGTCATTCACTCTCTTTTTATTATTCGTCAATGACCTTCTAAACCAAACTTCTTGTCCCATCCACTCCTATGCTGATGATACCACCCTGCACTTTTCTACATCTTTTCATAGATGTCCAACCCTTCAGGAAGTAAACATTTCACGTAGGGAAGCCACAGAATGCCTGACTTCTGTTCTTTCTAAAATTTCTGATTGGGGCAGAGCAAACTTGGTATTGTTCAATCCCTCAAAAACTCAATTCCTCCATTTATCAACTTGACACAACCTTCCAGACAACTATCCCGTCTTCTTCAATGACACTCAACTGTCCCCCCTCTTCTACACTGAATATCCTCGGTCTGTCCTTTACTTATAATCTGAACTGGAAACTTCACATATCATCTCTAGCTAAACCAGCTTCTATGAAGTTAGGCATTCAGAGATGTCTCACCCCCTCAGCTGCTAACTCTGTACAAGGGCCTTATCCATCTGTGTATGGAGTATGCTTCACATGTCTGGGGGGGGTTCCACTCATACCGCTCTTCTAGACAGGGTGGATTCAAAAGCTTTTCGTCTCATCAATTCCTCTCCTCTAACTGACTGTCTTCAGCCTTTCTCTCATCACTGCAATGTTGTATCTCTGTCTTCTACCACTATTTTCATGCTAACTGCTTTTCTGATCTTGCTAACAGCATCCCTCCCCTCCTCCCACGGCCTCGCTGCACAAGACTTTCCTCTTCCATTCACCCCTATTCTGTCCACCTCTCTAATGCATGAGTTAACCAGTATTCTCAATCATTCATCCCTTTCTCTAGTAAACTCTGGAACTCCCTGCCTGCTTCTTCCTATGACTTGAATTCCTTCAAGAGGGAGATTTGAAGACACTTATCCTTTAATTTTTGACTTCTGCTTTGGACTCTTTTATGGGACTGGCATGTCAGTGGGCTTTTTTTATTTATTGGATTTTTGTTGCCCTTGGCCACTGTCCCTCCTAAAAAAAAAAAAGCGGTGGTTAGAAGGGTGACGTTAAGGGGTTTCTGTAGCTGGTTCCCTCTTCTACTGTGGACAAGAAGGGTAAGGGAGCAGGCCCCACTGTCACCCTAACCCTAGTATCCTCCAATGGCTGCAGTGGCTGGACATGATGAACTGTCTCTCATGTCCTGCCACCACTTGTACATCAGGCCTCACCCTTGGCCCTGAGACTGGGACTGGGATCAAATAACATATTTTCACAATTGTGTCCTCTGTTTCTGCCAGGATCGCTGCTCACACCAGCATGAGAATCAGAGGAGCGGATTGACTGAGATCCAACCACTTCCTGGCTATGATTTGAAATCTCCTGTGGGAGAAAAAACTGCTCTCAAAACATCAAAAAGCCAGAAGGAAACAAAGCTGCTATAATGACAAAGGGCACACACAAAGACCAAAAATGTACAAAATCAGAGAGGTGAGTGGCGATGTATTAACACGGCCAACACAGCACAAACACTGGAGTGTGCATGTGAGGCTGAGGTGGCCGCAACACTGAGGGGCAGCAGTGTATTCAATTTTAAAGTATATGTTGGTATTATCTTTTCGTGCAGTGGGTGTGGTTCGCATAAGGGACAGCCTAAGCTATGTAGGATGCAGATTGCAAGTGAAAGAAATGTGATTCCTTCTTTCATTTTCATTTCTTCCTGTCAAATTCTTCTGGTTTCTTTCTTTACTTTCAAACATGGTACTCAAACAAATTTTTTTTTTCTGAAGAAAATGTAATGGAAGAGGCAGGCATGGTAAGTTTTTCAGAGGAACAGTTTGTGGACATGATGGGGATGGGGACAAGAACAATCAACTAACTGCCACCACACCCTTCCTCTCTCTTTCTTGCTTGCTGGTGAGGTACTGACACAGGCCTGAGTGCAATGCTGCTTCCATCTTCATTAACTATGATCACTGTAATCTCATAGGTTCACAGCTGTCCTGGACAAGCAAATAAGGGTGTTTTTATGCTACTCCTTGAGGAGCAGGCACATACTAATGCTGGTTGTCACTAAATGTTTTTCATACCATTTTAATTACTTCTAACATCTTGATTATAACAAAATTATTCTAAATATGTTTTGAAGAATCAATTTTTGGGTCCGAAAAGTTTTGAGTGTGCCCTTGAACAGCATACCAATTATGGAAGAGGAAACATGAGAGGCTGTGAGGGAAATGAGGAAAGGGAGAGCTGCAAGTTTGGATTAATATGCAGTAGCGTGCTTGAAGAGTGGCGGGGAGAACATTATATTGTGGATGATAAGATTACTAAATGTGTGCCAGAAAACTGAACAAATCCATGTGTAATTCCCTTATATAAAGTAAAAGGGGATATGATAGGATATGACAGGAAGAAAAGCTATTGTTTTGTAAGAATTTGCTGGATGGGCAGATCAATGTATGCTAAGATGGTTTGAGCATGTGGAAAGAAAGGACAGTAAATTAGTAGAAAGAATAATGTGGTCAGATATGTGTGATGAAAGGTTAAGAAGGCCACACCTGAACTGGATGAACTGTGTGAAGAGAGCACTGAATGAGAGGGGAATGACACTGCAGTAAGCAAGAGTGATTGTGCATGATAGAGGTGAATGGAGAGTGAAAGTGGTGAGTGCATGAAAATGACATGATTTTGTTTGTGTGGGTGGATTTGGTGGGACCCATTGGTGTATGAACCCAGTTATGGTGTGGAACACTCAGTACAGTATGAAGTATCCTTCTCCTGCTGTCATCTTAGAATTGGGGTAAGTGAGGGGTAGGGAACAGTCTCATTACAAAGGGGCAGGGGTAAACCAGTGTATGCTGTCAGGCCATGTTATGGATATATGTGGCCAACTCTGCTATGATTAAGCTCCTGAGGTAAAGTGATCCATGAGACTATCCCTTTCCAGCTGTGATCCACAAGGCTAAGACTGTGAATGATGAGGTTATTTACCTGGTTGTAAAGTACAGGAGGGGAGCTATGCTCATGCTGTCCTGTCTTTGTATCTTGTGATGTCTCACATGGCCTTAATTAAATTCATGTATCATCTCTACACACACTACTTTCTCATCCAGTCCATTCTATATATTTATTACTCTATGGAGAAAACTGTCCATTTTCATATTCCATCTGTAACTACCTTTTTTAATCTTCCTTCCAAGTTGTCTTGTATCTCTCATGTTCCACTTTATTAGGTCTTCTCTGTTGAGCACCTCCATATTCTTCATGATTCTATAAATTACTATCGTCTCCTCTTTCCCTTCTCTGTTCCAGCGTTGTTAATTCCAGTTTTGATAGCCTCTCCTCATAGAACATTTCTGACAAGCTTGGAGATAATTTTGTCGCTGCTCTCTGAATCCTTTCAAGTTTCCCGATGTTCTTTTTTGTGCTTGGTGACCACACTGCTGCTGCATATTCCAATCTTGGCCTTATCAGAATGACAATCAGTTTCTTTACCTTTTCTTCATCCACTTGGGTAAATGCCCCTTTTACATTTTTCACTGGGTCACAAGTCTCTCCAGCAATTTTATTTATGTGTTTCTCAGGTGACATGCTGCCTGATACAAATACTTCCAAATCTCTTTTCGATTTTAGTTTCTTTATGATTTCTCCTCCAGGTTTATATTTCCCTGAAATCCTCTACTTGCTCTTTCTAAACTCTATTATGTTGCATTTTCTTGATGTTGAACTCCATTTCCCATTTGCAGCTCCATTCCCAAACTTTATCAAGGTCTTATTGCAACATTTCACAATTATCCTTGTTACTCACTCTTATTAATAGTTTAACATCATCGACAAAGAGACTCATATAACTATTAATTCCTTCATCTATGCAAACTGTGTGGCCTCACTGATAACTACTTTCCAGGGAGGACACTTGTCTCTAATTATCACTCTCATTTCCCTGTCTTTCAGAAAGTCATTCATCCAATCCGGCAGCTTTCCTTGCACTCCTCCTATTGTCTTTAGTTTCCTTAACAGTCTTTTGTGCGGTATCTTATCAAAAGCCTTCTTTAAATTCAGGAATACACAGTCCACTCATCCATCTCTTTCTTGAATTATATCTATTATTCTAGAGCAGAAACATCAAATTTATGGTACATGATTTACTTTTTCTAAATATGATTGTCTTGTGGTCAGCATGCTATTCACTTCCAGGTATTTAGTCCATCTGTCCTTAATAACTGTTTCACAAACCTTGGCTACCACACTTGTTAGGGATACAAGTCTGTAAATGCTTGGGTTTTCTTTGTCACCTCCTTTATATATTGGCACAATATTTGCTTTTTTCTGGTCTCTTGGGATTTTACCTTCCTTTAGTAAACTCTCTATAATGCCATGCATTTTATCTGCCAGCTCTTCAATACATTTTTTTAATATCCAATTTGTGATTTGATTTGGTCCATGTGACTTCTTCATGTCCAACTCTCTCATTAATTTTAACATTACTTTAACCTCTATATCCCTCCATAGGAACTGATCTTTCTTGCTCCTGTCCTTCCTTACCCCAGTCACTCTCCCTAGTAAAGACTGCTTGGAATTGCTCATTTATAATCTTAGCCATTTCATATTCCCCTCATACTCCAATCCATCTGCACAATTTCCTTATTTCCTGTTTACTTTTCAATTTGCTATTCACATATCTATAGAAGAGCTTTGGTTGATTTTTACATTTATCAGTTATGTTATTCTTCCCCACGTTTTCCACACATTCATTTCTTGTACTTGTATATTCCATTCATCTCTATAGATGTCTCCTTCTCTTCCATCTCTTCCATGCCCCATCTCTTCTTTCCTTTGCCTCACCACTTTAATTTAAGTCTCCTTCTGTTTTAATTTTGCTACATGTTGTTTCACTCTCTATTTACAGATTTCCAAATGGAGCTTCCACTTGTCCACTTGTCTTTTACACCAATTTCTAACATGAAAAATTGTTCCGTTCTGTCTCTAAAATATTTTCTGAGTTCTTCAAATCTGTTTTAATATTAACTAAGCTCCCTTCACTGTGCTCTTCTTTCCTTACAAATGATACATCTTTCAGTTCCATTTCAATCAATATATGATCACTCTTGGTAATAGGGTGATTGTATAAAACCTCTCTGACTATCTTAGGCTGTTTGGTGAAGATTAGGTCAAATCATGATGATTCATCATTATTTCTGTATCTGGTGTTTTGCTGAACCCACTGTACTATTGTGTTGTCTATAATCATGTTTAGTAATATATTTCCCATGGAACTCTCACCTTCCTCAGTTGTCAGTTCCTCCCAGCACACTTCTTTATAATTAAAGTCACCCATAAGTAGAAGTTTGTCACTCCATCAATTCTATTAATAACAATCTTGTATCACTTATGTAGCATCTTAGCATATTCTGCTTTTCCCCATGATCCTGTTTTAGGTGGGAAATAACTCACAACAAAACTCTCCTTTCCATGTTTCTGGCTCCCAATTTCAACCTAATCATTTCAGCACTTTCCTTTCTATAGCTGACTCTACTCACTTTTAGGTTCTTCTTAGTCATTAACATGACCACTACCCTGCTTATCCTTCCTGTATTTAACAAAATATCATACTGTCCGTTCTCAACTCTGTTCAGCAATAGTTGACCATTTAGTTTAGTTTGTTATTCCCATTACATCAAGCTTAAACTCTTCCAGGTAATCATTTAATTTTGTGATCAATGAGATAAATCCATCCATATTGGCATATGCCACTCTCAGTTTTCCTTTTCTTCCTTTTCTCTTCCATATACCATTTCTGCAGTCTTATATCCATAACTCTCCAGAAGAACCTCTTCTCCATCTCTGTTCTTTTCTTGTGTGTATAATGCTTTGTGTGACCACCCTGTGTGGGATGGCAGACTTTGTATATAGATAGACTCAAATGACAGACATAATTAAAAAGATGGTTGGATAGACTGCATAAACTTGTACCTACAAAAAAAACATTTGATAAATTACCTCACAAGAGTCTGAAAAAAAAAAAAAAAAAAAAAAAAAAAAAAAAAAAAAAAAAAAAAAAAATATATATATATATATATATATATATATATATATATATATATATATATATATATATATATATATATATATATATATATATATATATATATGTATGTGTGTGTGTGTGTGTGTGTGTGTGTGTGTGTGTGAGTGTGTGTGTGTGTGTGTGAGGAAGAAAGATTGCCCCCTTAATTGGATAAAAGACTTTTTATAAAGCATAAAAATGAGGATAATTATTAAAGATCTGAAAACATGCACAGCATTAAGCAGAATTTTCTAAGGTTCTGTTCTAGTGCCAATCATGTTTGAGGCATATATACCTAAAACAATATGGTGGAGGAGATTATAAGTTGTATGAGTTTTTAAGCAAATAATGCAAAACTATTTAAAAAAAAAAAATTATGATGACTGAAAAACACTTTAAGAATTATGAAGATAGGATATAGGAATGGAATTGTAGATGGTAAAGGGAAGTTAACTTTAGAAGGTGCAGAAAGATGGAGTTAGGCAAAAAACAAGATATATTTATGATTACAAGATAGATAGGAAATTAAATGGCTGGCAAGGTTACAGAAGAAAAGGATCTGGAATTGATATCTCAAAATAACTTATTACCAGAGAAACATATAAGCAAAATAATAGAGAAAACACAAATTTTGCAGAACATGAGTAGTATTTACTTATTTGGATGAAGAGAGGATGAGAAGATAATTGTTACATAAATGTGTCCAAGAACTGAATATGCAGCAATAGTTACCTCACAAGAAAGCTTATAGAAAAACTGAGAGTACAGACAGAAGCAACAAAAATGGTACCTAATTTGAGAGACAGCAGCAACCAAAATGGTACCTAATTTGAGAGACCTGTCTTATGAAGAGAGATTCCCTAGGCTGTAGATCCTAACCTCAGAAATGAGGAGAGAGGAGACTATGTATATTGCAATGTTCAGAGTGATGAAGGGAGTAGCACAACTTGAAAAAGAATCCCTGTGTGTGTGGAATGAAATGAACATGATGGTACACAGAAGAAAGCTAAAGAGGAACACTTGTAGGACACATTAAAAAATACAGCTCTCCCCAAAGAACCATAGAAGTCTGGAATAATCTGGATGAAATAGTGGTCCATGCAAGAAGTATTCATGACTTTATGAAAGAGTTAGATACTAATAAATATGGAGACAGGACTGGAATAGCATAGTTCCTTTTCTATATGTGACAACTAGGTAAACACACACACACACATACTGATCTACAGGAGAGGAAAGCATGACCAGATGAGGAGTAAGGACTCATTTTAGAGAAGTGCAGAAATACCATTTTCTGAAATAAAATGTATTTTTCACTTACCTGCTTCTTATATTAGCATTTACAATGCTTTTCACTACCCAGCCGTCTAATCCCACATTCAAAACAAATTAATTTGTATTCCACCCTATGGTGACCTCTGGTAACTCATTAGCAACCCTACCTCCCTCAGCTGAGACCATCACTCTTTTCTGATGCATGGCAAAGAGTGAGGAAGATGGGAGGGTTAAGTATATAAGAAGCAGGTACATGAAAAATATACTTTATTTCTGAAAATGGTATTTGTTTCACATACAATCTCCTTATATTAGCAGATTCCCTCATTACAGGAGGTGGGTTATGCCATAAGACTGGAATATAACAAAGGGTGAATGGTCCACATTATAAGTGTCTCATCTAGAGTTAGGATTCTGAGATGTGAGAAAATGCCAAGGAACTGCCAGGAAGTTAACGAAGAAGGCTAAAAACAATTATGAATTAAATGTAGATAGCCAGGTGAAGACTGACCCCCAAGGGATTCTATCAGTTATATAGGATGAAGAACAGAGAAATAATAGATTCATTAAAGGTTGAAGATTTGGAGTTAGTTTTGGGCAAGAGATGAGTAAAATTCTGAATGGGTATTTTTTTTTTTATTTTCATCCAGGAAAACATGCAGGAAATGTCGGATAATGAACAGATTTTTAGAACAGAAGAGAATGAGAAGTTGATAGATATTTCCATAACTAAGGAGATAGTGGAAGAGGAGATAGATAGGCTGAAAAATTCAGATCACCAGGACCAGAAAAAATATATCCCAGAGATTCTTAAACCGTACAATGTTTAATACGCATATATACCTGTTGGGGAAGTCTTTAGTAAGTATATGTACAATTTTGTTTTTGAACGATTATATGGCCTTCAATTTTGTTCATTTATAAGATTTGACAACAAGTCAGTGTTTTCATATACATACCAATCTTTTGTGCTCAGAGTTATTATGGACTGAACACATCTATGGGAACCAAAACAAATTTTGGGGGTTGTTAAGACTTTCCAAGAATTTTTCCAAGTTCTTTATACTGATCTCTCAAGGGATGAGGGCAGGTGAACACTATTATTTTTGTAAAGTTCATGTTAAGTTCAGATTAATTTTATATATAAGTAAAAATATTGTAAATATAAAGGATTTAGATCAACCAAGAGGAATATGACATGAAAGTGCAATATTACATGCATGCAAATTAATGACAGTGCCCATTTCCATTTAGGGTAGTATTCAGTATATGTCCTCTCCATAACAAAATGCAGGAGTACTTTGGCTCATAGCTAACTTTGTAGATGAGCAATATGTAAGACAAGCATAAATATCATGCACAATTTGATTGTGTATGAGCATAACTTGGAAAGTGAGCCAATGGTTCTCTCTAATGTGCAGTGTGTCATCCACTGTTGTAGCCCATCCCACTTTGTTTGCCTCTAGCAATGTCAATATCTTCATGCTCATACTGTGCTTTTCTACATTATTCTATAACCATTTTTGCAGTGTTGTGACTTTACATTGTTAAACAATAGCTTGCATCATGAAGAAGCCTTTTTAAAATAGATGCTAAGAGTATGATTACAGTTAAGGTGAAGGAGATTATCAAGAAGCATGAGTGAGGTGTAAGTGTGGTCAACCTTGCCAGGATGTACAAGACTACACAACAGTTTGTACTATTCTAAAGAAGGATGAACTCAAAGCATGATGTTGCAATAAGAGTGACAACAGCCTCCTCCCTTAGATGACACTGAAAAGGTACTTCTTGTGTTGATAAAAGAGAAGCAGTTATCAGGTGATATCATGACTAAGCCCATTGTCTATGAGAAGGCAAAGGCTTTGTATGCCAAACTTAAAAGATATTTACATGTTATATTTATCATTGTTAGTTGTATTTCAAATTGGGGCAGAAATTTGTATATATAATATCTTTTAAATACAGTGGAACCTCAGTTCTCAAACATAATTCATTTGTGAGTATTGTTTGAAATCTGAAATGTTTGGAAACTGAAAATATTTTCCCTACTGGAATCAATGTAAAATGGATTAGTCTGTTCCTGGACACCCATCCACTTTGTCTTAGTGACTTATGACAGATGCTCCCACTGCCAAGATGGCCACTCCACAACATCTCCAGTTCAGAAACTATTTATCTAGAAAGCACATACTGAATGAATTTAGTGACACAGAACTCATCAGAAGATATTGTTTAGACTGCAGGTATTCTCTTTGTCACCAATCTAGTGATGGAAGCCATAACGAGTGACACAGAGAGGAACATCTTGTTGCTGGGAAAAGCTACTGGGAAAATGCAGTTGTTCAACAATAATGGTGTTGTGGGCCATCGAGAGAACTACAGGTGGCTTGGGATTACTCCTGAACCAGCCACAAATTGTTAACATTGAGGCTCTACAACAGGATCACATTTACTTTGTTTGAAAGATTGAATCAATGTCTTACATGGTCTCTCCTCCAAATATATAAAAATGAAATAAATATTTATAGAAACTATATATCAATAATAAACAGCAGCTTTTGCTATGTCTTTTAATATTTGAAATCAAGTAATTTTGTTCTATAACTGAATTATGGTACAGCAACTGAAGCAACAACGAATTCAAAATTTGTTAAAAAATTAATTTGTTCAAAAGGGAGGTGTTCAGTAACTGAGGTTCCACTGTACATAAAAATGAAAGAAATATTTATAGAAACTATAGTAATAAACTACAGTAAGCTTTTGCTTTGACTTTTAGTACAGTGGTACCTTGACTTACGAGTGCCCCAACTTACGAGTTTTGTGAGACACGAGCTGTTGCTTGGATGATTTTTTGCATTGAGTTGGGAGCCAAAACCAGAGATATGAGCAAGCTTCAGATACTCAGCCGCTAGCTGGCACTTGGTACAGTGAGTGCCACAACATCGCTCAGGATTCCTCATTTCACTCATTCACTTCGTGTTTTTATACATATTTATTTATAAATACATTTTTCTTACAGTAAATGCTCAATATAACAAAAACATATGGGGAGGGAGGGAGGGAGGGAGGGAGGGAGGAGGGACGGAGGGAGAGAGAGAGAGAGAGAGAGAGAGAGAGAGAGAGAGAGAGAGAGAGAGGAAGAGAGAGAGAGAGAGAGAGAGAGAGAGAGAGAGAGAGAGAGAGAGAGAGAGAGAGAGAGAGAGAGAGAGAGAGAAAGAAAGAAAGAAAGAAAGAGAGAGAGAGAGAGAGAGAGAGAGAGAGAGAGAGAGAGAGAGAGAGAGAGAGAGAGAGAGAGAGAGAGAGAGAGAGAGAGAGAGAGAGAGAGAGAGAGAGAGAGAGAGAGAGAGAGAGAGATGAACTGGAGATACCACAACTTCTAATTCATAATCTCAGCCGCCAGATGTCTGTAGCATTGTTCTCCTTGTATAAAATAAGATGTGGACAACTTTAAATTTCTCAATTTATGAATACTTTTCTATATTCTTATGGTCCTTGTATTTTTCTCATTCTTTTCTCCATGTTGGATATATATATATATATATATATATATATATATATATATATATATATATATATATATATATATATATATATATATATATATATATATATTTATATATATATATATATATATATATATATATATATATATATATATATATATATATATATATATATATATATATATATATATATATATATATATATATATATATATATTCTATCCATATACTATAAACATTGTTCAGTATGATAACTGCAAATCCTTTCCTATGTTTACTTCAGCCAGAAATGACTGTTTTCAACTTTTCTTGAAAGACATTTATAGACTGCCACAACACACACAAACACAGTCAACATTCCCTGTTTTGGTATTGCTGACTGCCCTTGCTCACCACCTAAAAAAAAGTACAATCATGTGTATGGCAGCATGACAGGATTCTGCCCAAGAATTCCACTGTTTCATAATGTATGCCATTATTTCAAGTCACTGATTCTAATATGTGTTTTCTTTGTATTACTTGGCATAAAAATAGTGTCTTGGTGCATGTATTGTCTTTTCTGCAAGAAAGAATTGGCTGTTTTAACTTGTGTAACAGGGCTCTCTATGGGGATTTCTTATATTATCTTTTAAATGCTGTAGTTTTTCCTTAGCAAAGATATACTATAAGCATCATTATTATCATATACTCCACACAATGAAAACTTCATTGAAGTACAACCTTAACTCATAAATGAGAGGAAAAAAATTCATAACTGGTTATTCTTGTTTTGTCCATATTCCTGAGAGATGACACTATGGACACCTGGCAGCTGAGACCATGAACTACAAGTTGTGATATCTCCAATTGTGGCTGTGTGACAACTAGTGAGAGGCCTTGACAATGGTCTATCTCTCTCTCTCTCTCTCTCTCTCTCTCTCTCTCTCTCTCTCTCTCTCTCTCTCTCTCTCTTTCTCTCTTAGATAAGTTAACACACTACAACACACCACAAACACACACACACACACAACACACACACACACAGAGAGAGAGAGAGAGAGAGAGAGAGAGAGAGAGAGAGAGAGAGAGGAGAGAGAGAGAGAGAGAGGAGAGGAGAGAAGAGGAGAGAGAGAGAGAGAGGAGAGGAGAGAGAGAGAGAGAGAGAGAGAGAGAGAGAGAGAGAGGAGAGAGAGAGAGAGAGAGAGAGAGAGAGAGAGAGAGTTGCACTTGTGTCATCGGCCATTGTCAAGGTCACTTACTGGCTGTTACACAGCCACAATTCGTTTCTTAAATATGTGGCTAATTGTATGTCAGGCAACTCCCTTGCATTTTAAGACCTAGGATATTCATAAATATAAGCAAGCATTCAATACTTTTGAAATATACCATAATTTGTGACGTTTTGTAAAATAAAACGAGTGGTTAGTAGCCTTAAAGGGGTTGTTATACCCAAATTTGATAAACAGAGGTTCATTATATCGACAGTTTACTGTATTCAAAAACATGTGGCAAAAAAAATTGTGGTGTTTTTTTGGGGGGGCTGGAATGGATTAATAACATTTCAATTAACTGAGTTATGAGATCTGTCACAGAATGAATTAAACTTGCAAGTCAAGGTACAACTGTATTTGATATCAAGTAACTTTGTTCAAGAACTGAATTAAGGTATGGCAACTTAAGCAATCATGAGTTCAAAATTCTGGTTGAAAATCAATTTGCTAAAAAAGAGAGGCATTTGGTAACTGAGGTTCCACAGTATACATATTTTTTGGTCCATGGAATGGATTGAATATGTTTTCATCAATTCTTATAGAGAAAATTTACTTGATTTATAAGTAAATTTCCTTACTAGATTAAACTCGTGATCTGAGGTACTACTGTAGTTTAATGTAGCTCCTGTGGTGGTTTCATAAAAACAAATATTCAGTTACCACAAAAAAATTTGGACAGAGGGAGGAAGTTCTTATCTCACCATCCAACAAATAACCATACTTCAGATTCCTCTTTAAGATTTCATCCTTTCCTTTTGGGAATTACTAAGTTTCATCACCACCATATCCAAAAGAAGTAAATCCTGCACATTGTAATGGCCATCAGTGAGGTAGGATAAACTTTTAAGAAAAGAATGAAGAGATAATATTTACAGTTTAATTTTCATTCTCTTATGAAAAAAAATTTACAATAAACTTTTATTTAAACAATTTTTACAATAAGATTGATAAGAGCAATGTGGATAGCTGATGCTTGGCTGAAGTTTGGATACATCAGAGCTCTCATGAAATAGAATTTCTTGTAAAGATTGGGTGTATGATCATATTGGTGTATCAGAATACTTTGATGAGGAAGGCACTGGAAGGGTGGACAAATGCATTATGAAAATTCTGCATAACTGAGAGAATTTTGATGTTGAATGTATTTCTTCTCAATCTCACTTACTAATGAAAACAGTTTTGTTCTAATGAAATGTTGGTCACTTGGATTAAAATTTTTGACAACTGCACCCATCATCAAAAAGAAGGCATCAGTGATATCAGAGTCACTTTCGTCATTTTTTTCAAGCAAGTACTTCATGAAAGTTGTTGAGATATTGTTTCTATTGTGCTGCAAGGTCTTTTTGCATTTAGGACACATTTGGTTAGAGGGTAAACATTCTTTGTAAGAAGCACCTTTCATGTTCCTGATTTCCTGTTTGCTGGAATTTTCATCTTGTGATTCATATGCCTCCTCTGTTGAGCTTGAACTTTCAAGTCTGTCTTTCATAAATGTATTCAGAAATGTCATCTGATCTTCACACTTCCACTTGGGGCTAATGGTAACAGCCTGTCTAATTTCTGGTTTAGTTTTGTTGACATGCTCATGGTACTGTGACAGTATGGATTCCCACTGATCCTTGCAATGAAGTCCTGAGAAGAAGAAGAAGAAAAAAAAAAAAAAAAAAAAAAAAAAAAAAACTAGAGTAATGCTCGTTAAAAACATACCTGTTAAAATAGGCTTTGTCTCAGTGGGTTGTGGCAGTGAGTACGGCTGTGGTAGGGATGTATGACATTCTACAAATTATTTATGTTTATATGGACAGTATTGTAAGAAAATTAATTATGAGGATCTTGGGTAGAGGTTTGCGTGTGGTAAATGTTCATGGCAAGAAGTGGAATCAGTCACTTGCTGATTGCCACATATGAAACTGGTGGCTGATTTAGAGGAAGGGGTTGAGCTAGCTGGTAGAGGAGTTTGGGAGGGCAAGTGAATGAGGCTTTCATTCAATTTATTTATTACAAACATGAGTTGTGAACATCCAAAGATATAAATAAGAATCCCTGCAAGTCCAATTTCTGTTTCACTCAATTGCAGGTTCAAATCTACTGTACACTTGCTTAGGGCCACTTTTAGATAGTACCCACACTGGACAGCTAGATGTAGGAATTAACTATGTGAAGGATGGTGTTCACTTTCTGTTTGTTTAGTTTGCTTTTCTTCTATGGGAGTTGCCATTCCAAAGGCCTGGGGCTGTATTTGCAAAGATTCTTAAGTAGAGAGATTGTGCTTAGCAAAATGGTTATGCTTCAATTTATGCTTAAGTAAAGAACAAAATTACCAACAGTCAGGGGAGTGCTTAACTTTAAGAATTTAGATGGGTGACTCAAGAAGCCCAAACCCGCCACCTCAAGAATTATCAGCCCTGTAAGGCTGTTCTTGGTGGCCTGAGTGATTCTGAACTGTTGAAAATATATAGACTAGATCAGCAGGAGTGTTACTTGTGACAGATTTGGCAAGAGATGCCTCGGAGAGTCCTACAGGAAGGAGTGCTGCATTGAAGCTATAAATGAAATTAAGAATTAGTGTTATGAAGCCAACGGGATAATGCACTTCAGCAGCAGTGATAACCTTTACACATCCTTTGTCCTGTTGTTGATGTGTCTCATTTACCCTCTAGGTAATAGAGAACCATGCAACTTTTTTTTTTTTGTGCTCCTGAGTGAGTGAAGGGCTGCATTAGCCATTCAGATTACTTCTTTCCACATACACTGACTGGATGGTGAGGAAAGTCTCGTCATCAGTCCAGCTGGACTTTCTCTACAAGCTTTTTTTGACCCTTGAGGTCATTATCTCCTCCATACTATATATATATATATATATATATATATATATATATATATATATATATATATATATATATATATATATATATATATATATATATATATATATATATATATATATATATATATATATATACACAAGACAGGAAGGGACTGGAGTTGCTGAGTGGGAATGCTGTGGCCCTGTTTATCTCATTGTTTACACAATAGGACAAAATAGTTGCACCTTTCGCAGGATCTAATTTACTCGAACTTATAAAAAGATTGAAATCCTGCACTCACATCCTTACAGAACTGAAGGTAAATTAAATTATTTTTTATTTACCTGAAAAATGTAAAAGCATCGCACTAATAACATTAAAGTAAGAATAAGGTTTTACTGCACTGGTTCTGTACCCATTTTATACTTAGCCTAGAATTAAGTGCAGTATTAAGAACAATTTTAAACATAATTCTAGAAATCTTTGTGAATGTGGTCTGTCGCTCAGAAGCAAGCCTGAGTCATCTGTAGCAGCAAGATCAAGGTCAAGACCAGCAGAAGTGGAGCAGAGAGTGGAGCAGAGCACCCAGAAAGAAAACCTGATGAAAGAAGCAGAAGCACAGACGACGAAGACTGAAGAGAGAAAAGACCAGCAAGAAGTGGTGGAAGTGGCCAGAACAGACAGACACCCAAGGAAGAAGAGAATGGTAATCAAGAAAGCCCCAGTACATGTCATTGGAGACAGCATGGTAAGGAAGACTCCTGACTTTGTGAAAAGGGAAATTGAGTGCACCAGCATGGGAGGTGCTAAGATCCAAGATGTCAAGAAGAAAGTCGAGGAAGAAGTGCGAGAAATGGAAGAGAGAAGCCTGCTAGTTATCCAGGAAGGAGGTAACAACTTAGTAGAGGCAGGTGCTGAAGAGACAGTAAAGGAAGTGATAGAAGCAGTGAGGGCAGCAGAAGAAAAGATGTGTGTGGCTGTGGTGGGGGTCCTGCGGCGCCCACGGGAAGGAGTGCAGTATGAGAAGGTCAGAAGAGAAACGAACCGCAAGATATGCATGGAACTCATGAAGGTCAAGATGGAATGGATGGCAAAGAAGAAGGGCAACATGAGCTTCCTAGACATGGATGGGATCCTCGACCAGGACAAATTCTTCAGGAGAGACGGGGTCCACCTCAACCACAACGGGAATGAGAGGCTAGGACGTCGACTGGCTGAGTGGATGAGGGCGAGGCAGGTGTGTTGTGTGGACGAGGCATGACGAGGAGGACCCACTGATGTCAGCGAACATGGAAGAAAAGAGACTAACCAGGCAAGTAAATGTGTGAAGATTGCCTGTATGAATGTGAGAGGATGGGGTGTAGGCAAGTTTGAGGATGTATGCAAGGAGCTCAGGGAGTGGAGGTTCGACTTAGTTGGGCTCACTGAGACTCACCTGAGAGACGATGTACGAATGGAGGGATGCAAGTATGTTATGATTGGAAAGGGGCGTAAGGCACTGGAAACACTGGGAGGAGGCGTAGCCCTACTCTACAAGAAAGAAAGAGGACTGAAAGTAGAGGAGATTGATGTGGGGCAGTGTACAAGTAGTGAGGATGTGCTTGCAGTCAGAGTGGAATGCATGGATGGTCGTGGCAGACCAGAGAAGGTGGTACTGGTGGTAGCGTACATGACTGTCATGGGTGAAAGAGCAGAGAGGGAGGGAAAATAGGAGGAAGTATGACATACTTAAGAAAGTTGTGAGAGAGAATGGAGAGGAGAGAGTGCTAGTTATGGGTGACATGAATGCACATGTGGAAATACTGGGGGAACAGGTGAACAGGAATGGTGAAATGCTTGGAGAGTTTGTTGATGAACTGGAGCTGGAAAATCTGAATGTTACTTTGGCTGAGGGGCATGTGACTTGGAGTGCAAGAGAGCAGGAATCGGCAATTGACTATGTGTTGGTGAATGGAAGAATGTGTGAAATTGTGTCGCATATGTGGATAGATGAGGATGGTTTGGTTGATATTGTGTCTGATCACAACATGCTGGTTGTGGAGTGCTTGATGCAGGGTGGGAATGAAGTGAAAGTGGCAAGTAAGAAAAAGAAGTGGAGACTGAGAGATGTAGGGTGGGAGAACTTTCAGGTTGATATGAGTGAGAGAAGCTGGGACGACGAAAGTGTGCATGACGTGGAGCATCTGAATGAGAAACTGGTTGAGGACGTGAGGGGTGCTGCTGAGAACCAGATAGGGTGTGTGAGAGTAGGTAGAAGAAAGAATGTATGTAAACCTTGGTGGAATGATGAAATCAGAGCGGCTAGGAAGGAGCAAAAGAGAATGAGTAGACAGTGTAGATGGCTGAGGAAAAAGAGGCATGAAAGCGATGAGGCAGAGAATGAGTATCAGAATGCATGGGCAGTGTATGTGAAGCAGCAGCAGTTGACAAGATGAATGATAATGAATGCTAAAGTGAAGAATGAAAGGAGTGTGATTCAATCTTTAAGGGAGAAAGGTATGGAAGGTGGCCGTCAATGGTACAAGTTCATGAGAGCTGAGAATATGTCAGGCAGTGTTGGTGTGGAGAGTCTAAAAGTGGAGGATGTAGTTATAATAGAGAAGGAGGGAATAAGGGAGGCAATCAAAGGGTTCTGGGAAGAAGTAGGTGGGGTAGGTGAGATGTTTAGTGTGAGAGAAGAATGTGTAACACTGGAAAGGAAGAATGCAGATGAACTGGATGAAAAAATCAGTAGGGATGAAGTGGAGAGGTGTGTGAGAAGGCAGAAGAATGGCAAGGCAGCAGGTCCAGATGATATATCCTATGAGTTCTACAAGAATGGTGGGGAGGTAGTGATAGATAGAATGACTGAATTATTCAACCGAGTGTGGGATGAAGAGAGAGTGCCAAGAAAGTGGAATGAGAGCAGAGTGTGTCTGTTGCATAAGGGGGGATTTAAGAGTAAGAATGAGCTGAAGAACTACAGGCCAATTGCATTAGTGAATACAATAGGTAAAGTTTTCAGTGCAGTGTTGAATGAGAGACTGTGTAAATGGATTGAGAGAGCTGGAGTGCTGGGTGAATAACAGAATGGTTTTCATGGGGATAGGAGAGCTGAGGACAATATGTCTGTGGTGGATGAAACGATTGAGAAGAAAAAGAAGGATGGGGGTAAATTGTACCTAGGTTTTTTGGATATAGAAAAAGCTTATGATAGAGTGAACAGAAAAATGCTAAGTAGAGTCTTAGAAAAGATTGGATTGAGTGCAAAGATAGTTAACATAGTGCAAAATATGTATGTGGACACAAGAGCTAGATACAGACTAGGAGACATAGAAACAGACTGGGTGAAGAGTGAGAGAGGAGTTAGGCAGGGCTGTATATTGTCACCAACCCTTTTTAGCCTGTATACAGAGGAGCTAGCAGCCAGGATGAGAAGAATGAATGTAGGGGTAAGTGTGGGGAATGATAAAGTATGTGTGCTCCTTTATGCAGATGACGTAGTTGTTATGAGTGAATCGGCAGATGACCTTCAAAGTTTGTTGGATGTAGTGGATGGCTATGGTAAAGACTTTGGAGTAAGGTTTAGCAGTGAGAAAAGCAAAGTAATGATTGTGAATAGGTCAGAGGATGAAAGTAATGTGGTATGGAGACTTGGAGAGAATGAGTTGAGACAGGTGCAAGAATACAAGTACTTAGGGATGTGGATGAGTCCTAGTGGGTATGCAAAGGCAAAGAATGAAAAGATAAGTATGGTAAACCAGTGGGTAGGTCAATTGGGAAGCGCGGCAAGGATGAGAGCATGTAAGTATGATGTGTTGAGAGAAGTGTGGAAGAGTGTGGCTGTGCCATGTATAATGTATGGTATGGATGTGATTGCATGGAATGAAAGTGAAATTGATAAGTTAGAAGTGGGTTAGAAGTAGCACCGAGGTGCACAGCAGTTGAAGCCTTGAGAGGTGATATGGGATGGAGCACCTTTAGAGAAAGACTGACAAAAGCCACACTTAGGTACAAGATTAGGCTTGAGAGAATGGATGATGCAAGAATAGCAAAGAAGGTGTACCTGTGGAATGAAAGTGGAAGCAAATGGAGGAAGAGATGCATGAGAATGACAGACAGGAATGGATTGCAAGTTGTGTGGGTGATAAGAATGGCTGGGAGGAATCAAAATGAGTGTGAATGAGTGGTAACAAGAGGAGGCAGAGTGGGAGCCGAATGGGATGTGAGAAAATGGAAGAATGAGATAGACAAAGAAGTGAAATGTGTGGGACTGAATGAATGGAAGAATGAAATGGAAAGAAAGAAGACCCTGGAATGGTACAATGAGAAAGAGGCCTCGAGGTATGAAAGGTGATATGATGGAAGCCTGGGCGGTGATCTTCTCTTCTGAGCGAGGGCACAATGTATGGATGTGAATGCAAGGAGTTACAGATGGTCTGAGTCCCGCAGCAAAGTGTGCCAGATGTGTGACATGGGAGAGGATGAGATGGTGGAACATGTGATGCTGGAGTGTGTGAAGTATGCCGGAGACAGGAATGAGATGATGCAAGTGATACTGACTGAGTTAGGGCATGATAGGAATGAAAGAGTGGAGAAGACAGGAAAGGAATGGATGGTGTTGTTGCTGGGACTGTGTAGAGAGGCGAATGAAAGGATGATTGAGGCGGTGAAAGAGTTTCTGGAGAGAATGTGGCATGCCAGGTGTATGAACAATTAGAATAGAGGATGCTGTTCGTTTCTCTTTTTTTTTCCCCTTCTACAGGAGTTGCCGATCCAAAGGCCTGGCACAGGAGTGATCCTGTGCCACCTGTACCATCAAGATCAAGATCAAGATCATTCCAGATAGCAGTTGGTGCCTCAAAATCCACCACACATCCAATTTAGTGGGACATTCCATAAGGCTCGCTCCGCAGTCCTTTTCAATGTATTCCTCTCGGACCTCTGCCCTGCCCCACACTCCCACCTCTTAATTTATGCAGATAATATTATTACCATCAGCAGGGTGGAGACCCTAGTGCAGGTGCAACATCACCTGCAGGAGGCTTTGAATTCAATGGAGGAGTGGGTGAACACTTCAGGCCTCACCATCAGTGACCCCTATAGCACATTTATGTGCTTCATCCTCAAGTCTCTCCAGACACCATCATCTGTCACACTGTGTGAGGAGACAGTTCCCTATGCCACCACAAAAAGGTTCCTGGGGCTGCACCTTGATGGTCCTCACCTCTCCTGCCACCTCAGCTCTGCTCCCCTGTTCTGGCAGTCATTCTCTTCTTCCAGCTAGACAGGACAGCACCACTATGTCAAACTATACACAGATGGCTCATACTCTCCCTCCCCTCCTGCCACAGCAGCAGTGCTATACCAGCAAGATGTGAAGGCTACCTCCTGAGACAGATGTGGTGACAGCAGAACTGTTTGCCCTTTGCCAGCCCCTACACTATCTCCACACAACCCACAGCAAGGGCAAAGCTGTCACCTACACTGACTCCCTGTCCTCCCTACACCTGCTCCTCTCCCACCATCCACTTAGCCACAGCCCTTGTCCACAGCACCTAGTAATTTCTTCATCTCACCACCATGGGCTGGGAAATTAAATTCCAATGGATGCCTTCACACTCAGGAATCAGAGACAATGATGCCGCTGCCAAGGTGGCTCTGCTGAAGGCAACCATTACTTCGCTCCTCCTGCCTCTTTCTATGACCAAAAGCATAATCTGCCATGCCAGCTGCTCCAGCCAGGATAATTCTCTCTGTGACACTCCCCACACCACATCCATGGGTCGGTACTGCAGTGACTCGTCCCCATAGCCATGGGCGAGGAAATAGTCCTGCATGCTGGATGTCACTCTCACCTGCCTCTGTCTGGGCCACAACAAGCTCGCTGCTCACTTCCACCCCCTGGATCTGATCCCTGACTCTTATTGCCCCTGTTGTAGGCACACAGAGGAGACCATCAAATATTTCCTGTTTGACTGCCCCTGCTTCCATTCACACCATGCAGTTTAAAGGAGTTTAAAGAAGATGAGATGAGACAGTCTCTTGACACACTCAAAGCTTATGTTCATGGCACTGATAACTGTGAAATTAAGTTATTAATTTGCTCACTTTAAGAGAACTAGTAATTTGTGAACAATATAAGAGGCAAACAGTTAAAACTGAATATATTTTTCAAACATAGAACCACTTGTGAACCACAGCCAGGCTCATTATCATCACTATAACCAAAGCTTAGCACCAGCTTAAGCACTGCTCCAGATGGAACCAACACTGCTTTAGTGGGGTATACCAGCTCCTCTGACTCAGAGTAAATTGTTATAAATTGTTACTCTGAGTCCCCATTATAAAATCACAGCAAAAAATAACCTCATCTCTCTCCACATAAGGTAAATGAAATTTACAATTGTATTTACATAGAGTGGAACCTCAAGTCTTGAACTTAATTTGTTCCTGAATGCCATTCAAAATCCAAAATGTTAAAAGACCAAAACTATTTTCTTCGTAGAAATTAATGTAAAATGCATTCATCTGTTCCCAGATACCAGTCTACCCTGTCTTAGCGGCTTATGACAAATGCTCCCACAACCAAGATGGCTGCTTCACAACATCTCCAGCTCACAAATCATTTATCCAGAAAGGATTTACTGAATGATTTAGTAACACAGAACTCATTCAAAGATACTGTTTAGACCATGCAGGTATTCTGTTTGTCACTTATCTAGTGAGGAAAGCCTTACAGAGGAACACAGAGAAGAGCAACCCACTTACTACCAAAATGAAGGAGATCATCACATTCTGCTGGGAAAAGCTTTTGGAAAAATGCAGTTGTGCAGTAGTGATGGTACTGGAGGTCATCAAGAGCTACAGGTGGTATGGGATTCCTCCTGAGCACCGAAAACCGTTTGTTACATCAAGGCTTTTCAACAGGATGATATTTACCTTATTTCAAAGATTGAATTACTGTCTTACACTCTGTGTCTCTCCTCCAAACATATAAGAACGAAGCTGATATTTATAGAAATTATAAATTAGTAATAAATGGCAGCTTTTGCTATGTCTTTTAATATTTGAAATCAAGTAGCTTTGTTCTAGAACTGAATTATAGTACCACAACCAAAGCAGTAATGAGTTCAAAATTTTGTTTGAAAACTGATTTGTTTGAAAAAGGGAGGCATTCAGTAACTGAGCTTCCATTGTACTTGTTTTATTGGGAGACAAACAAGAGAGAGAGAGAGAGAGAGAGAGAGAGAGAGAGAGAGAGAGAGAGAGAGAGAGAGAGAGAGAGAGAGAGAGAGAGAGAGAGAGAGAGAGAGAGAGAGAGAGAGAGAGAGAGAGAGAGAGAGAGAGAGAGAGAGAGAGAGAGAGAGAGATCCTAAGGAATGCTAAATGTTATGAGACTGATTGAGAATGAAAATGGAATTATGCATATGAGTGAGTGAGAAAAGATGAAGCAGAAGTCACATAAAATGAATTAGGGGGAGGGAGAGTGCCAGGAGTGCCCTTGTCCCTTATCTTATCATCAGAGGCTCCTGAGAAAGGTTAGGGTACATGGGATAGATGGGAGGGTGTTAGGCTGGATAAGGTCATGGCTAAGCGACAGGCGACAAAGAGTTGTAATAAACGGCTCTAAATCTGAGTGGGGTCATGTAATTAGTGGGATGCCACAGGGATCAGTATTAGGGCCACTGTTGTTTTTAATATATATCAATGACTTGGATAGTGGAATTAGTAGTGATGTTAGTAAATTTGCAGATGACACAAAGATAGGTAGATTAATTAGGTCAGAATTGGAAGCCATCGCCTTGCAGGTAGATTTAGATAGGATTAATGAATGGACGGACAGATGGAAAATACAGTTTAATATCAGCAAATGCAAAGTACTTAGCGTAGATTGAGGAAACCCACACAGTAGGTAAACAATAAGCAACAAAACTCTGGAAGGTATAGGGTACAAGAAAGATTTAGGAATTATAGTTAGCTCTGAACTCCATCAAGGAAAACAATGCATAAAGGCCAGAAACAGGGCAAACAGGGTATTAGGATTAATTTTTGGGAGTGTTAAAAGTAGAAGGCCTGAAGTAATATTAAAGCTATACATTTTTTTTTTTTTTTTTTATGTAGGAAGGACACTGGCCAAGGGCAACAAAAATCTAATAAAAAAAAAATGCCCACTGAAATGCCAGTCCCATAAAAGGGTCAAAGCAGTGGTCAAAAATTGATGGATAAGTGTCTTGAAACCTCCCTCTTGAAGGAATTCAAGTCATAGCAAGGTGGAAATACAGAAGCAGGCAGGGAGTTCCAGAGTTTACCAGAGAAAGGGATGAATGATTGAGAATACTAATTAACTCTTGCATTAGAGAGGTGGACAGAATAGGGGTGAGAGAAAGAAGAAAGTCTTGTGCAGCGAGGCTGCGGAAGGAGGGGAGGCATGCAGTTAGCAAGATCAGAAGAGCAGTTAGCATGAAAATAGCGGTAGAAGACAGCTAGATATGCAACATTGCGGCGGTGAGAGAGAGGCTGAAGACAGTCAGTTAGAGGAGAGGAGTTGATGAGACGAAAAGCTTTTGATTCCACCCTGTCTAGAAGAGCAGTATGAGTGGAACCCCCCCAGACATGTGAAGCATACTCCATATATGGACGGATAAGGCCCTTGTACAGAGTTAGCAGCTGGGGGGATGAGAAAAACTGGCGGAGACGTCTCAGAACACCTAACTTCATAGAAGCTGTTTTAGCAAGAGATGAGATGTGAAGTTTCCAGTTCAGATTATAAGTAAAGGACAGACCGAGGATGTTCAGTGTAGAAGAGGGGGACAGTTGAGTGTCATTGAAGAGGGGATAGTTGTCTGGAAGGTTGTGTCGAGTTGATAGATGGAGGAATTGAGTTTTTGAGGCATTGAACAATACCAAGTTTACTCTGCCCCAATCAGAAATTTTAGAAAGATCAGAAGTCAGGTGTTCTGTGCCTTCCCTGCATGATATGTTTACCTCCTGAAGAGTTGGACGTCTATGAAAAGACGTGGAAAAGTGCAGGGTGGTATCATCAACGTAGGAGTGGATAGGACAAGAAGTTTTGTTTAGAAGATCATTAATGAATAATAAGAAGAGAGTGGGTGACAGGACAGAACCCTGAGGAACACCACTGTTAATAGATTTAGGAGAAGAACAGTGACCGTCTACCACAGCAGCAATAGAACGGTCAGAAAGGAAACTTGAGATGATGTTACAGAGAGAAGGATAGAAACCGTAGGAGGGTAGTTTGGAAATCAAAGCTTTGTGCCATAGGTGGATAGGATAAGAAGTTTTGTTTAGAAGATCATTAATGAATAATAAGAAGAGAGTGGATGACAGGACAGAACCCTGAGGAACACCACTGTTAATAGATTTAGGAGAAGAACAGTGACCGTCTACCACAGCAGCAATAGAACGGTCAGAAAGGAAACTTGAGATGATGTTACAGAGAGAAGGATAGAAACCGTAGGAGGGTAGTTTGGAAATCAAAGCTTTGTGCCAGACTCTATCAAAAGCTTTCGATATGTCCAAGGCAACAGCAAAAGTTTCACCAAAATCTCTAAAAGAGGATGACCAAGACTCAGTAAGGAAAGCCAGAAGATCACCAGTAGAGCGGCCTTGATGGAACCCATACTGGCGATCAGATAGAAGGTTGTCAAGTGATAGATGTTTAAGAATCTTCCTGTTGAGGATAGATTCAAAAACTTTAGATAAGCAGGAAATTAAAGCAATAGGACGGTAGTTTGAGGGATTAGAGTGGTCATCCTTTTTAGGAACAGGTTGAATGTAGGCAAACTTCCAGCAAGAAGGAAAGGTAGATGTTGACAGACAGAGCTGAAAGAGTTTGACTAGGCAAGGTGCAAGCACAGAGGCACAGTTTCGTAGAACAATAGGAGGAACCCCATCAGGTCCATAAGCCTTCCGAGGGTTTAGGCCAGTGAGGGTATGGAAAACATCATTGCGAAGAATTTTAATACGTGGCATGAAGTAGTCAGAGGGTGGAGGAGAGGGAGGAACAAGCCCAGAATCGTCCAAGGTAGAGCTTTTAGCAAAGGTTTGAGCAAAGAGTTCAGCTTTAGAAATAGATGTGATAGCAGTGGTGCCATCTGGTTGAAGTAGAGGAGGGAAAGAAGAAGAAGCAAAGTTATTGGAGATATTTTTAGCTAGATGCCAGAAATCACGAGGGGAGTTAGATCTTGAAAGGTTTTGACATTTTCTGTTAATGAAGGAGTTTTTGGCTAGTTGAAGAACAGACTTGGCATGGTTCCGGGCAGAAATATAAAGTGCATGAGATTCTGGTGATGGAAGGCTTAAGTACCTTTTGTGGGCCACCTCTCTATCATGTATAGCACGAGAACAAGCTGTGTTAAACCAAGGTTTAGAAGGTTTAGGACGAAAAAAAAAAGTGAGGAATGTATGCCTCCATGCCAGACACTATCACCTCTGTTATGCACTCAGCACACAAAGACACAGAAGCAGTAGTCATTCCAGGGAAAATCAGCAAAATACCTCCTCAGGTCTCCCCAACTAGCAGAGGCAAAACGCCAGAGGCACCTTCGCTTAGGGGGATCCTGAGGAGGGATTGGAGTGATAGGACAAGATAAAGATATGAGATTGTGATCGGAGGAGCCCAACGGAGAAGAAAGGGTGACAGCATAAGCAGAAGGATTAGAGGTCAGGAAAAGGTCAAGAATGTTGGGCGTATCTCGAAGACGGTCAGGAATACGAGTAGGGTGTTGCACCAATTGCTCTAGGTCATGGAGGATAGCAAAGTTGTAGGCTAGTTCACCTGGATGGTCAGTGAAGGGAGAGGAAACCCAAAGCTGTTGGTGAACATTGAAGTCTCCAAGAATGGAGATCTTTGCAAAAGGGAAGAGGGTCAGAATGTGCTCCACTTTGGAAGTTAAGTAGTCAAAGAATTTCTTATAGTCAGAGGAGTTAGGTGAGAGGTATACAGCACAGATAAATTTAGTATGAGAGTGACTCTGTAGTCATAGCCAGATGGTGGAAAACTCGGAAGATTCAAGAGTGTGGGCACGAGAGCAGGTTAAGTCATTGCGCACATAAACGCAGCATCCAGCTTTGGATCGAAAATGAGGATAGAGAAAGTAGGAGGGAACAGAAAAGGGGCTACTGTCAGTTGCCTCAGACACCTGAGTTTCAGTGAGGAAAAGAAGATGAGGTTTAGAAGAGGAGAGGTGGTGTTCTACAGATTGAAAATTAGATCTTAGACCGCAAATGTTGCAGAAGTTAATGAAGAAAAAGTTGAGGGGGGGTGTCAAGACACTTAGGGTCGTCGACAGAAAGGCAGTCCGACCTAGGGACATTTATGGTCCCCTCCCCAGATGGGGACTCTGAGGCTGGTGTAGGAGTCGCCATGATGATTTTAAAATTTTTGAGTGAAGGGTGTGTGTGTTATCAGGTGCTTGTAGTTTTGTGTGGAGGAAGAGAGTTGTCTTTAGAGGGCAGGCTGTGACTGCCCCCTTGTGTTGTGAGACACAAAGGGAAACGTTCAGTGAGGTCACAGACTACGCTAGACTACGCTGTGCAGTTCTGGTCCCCACATTACAGGAAAGATATAGGTCTATTAGAATCAGTACAGAGGAGAATGACTAAAAGGATACAGGGGATGAAGAGTATTCCTTATAAGGTGAGATTGAAGCTGTTAAATTTATTCTTTAGAGAGATGTAGGTTAAGAGGGGACCTGATAGAAGTCTTTAAGTGGTATAAGGGTTATAACAAGATGGATGTAAGCAAAATTCTTAGGATCAGCAACCAGGATTGAACAAGAAATAATGGGTTCAAGCTTAAAAAAATCTAAGTTTAAGAAACCAGGATAGAACAAGAAATAATGGGTTCAAGCTTGAAAAAATTTAAATTTAAGAAAGAGATAGGAAGAAATTGGTTCTCAAACAGAGTGACAGATGGGTGGAATGGACTCAGTAATCATGTTGTTAGTGCTAAGACATTAGGGAGCTTTAAGAGATGATTAGACAGGTTTATGGATGGGGATGATAGGTGGAAATAGGTAGGTATATTTCATACAGGGACTGCCATGTATACGCCAGGTCACTTCTAGCAGCTTCCCTTATTTCTTATGTTCTTATGTTCAATCTTGACACACCTTGTATATTTCATACAGGGACTGCCATGTATAAACCAGGTCACTTCTTGCAGCTTTGATTATTTCTTATATTCTTATGTTCATTCTTGACACACCTTCCTTCTTCATCTTCCCATTAATATGTCTAAAGAATTGTTTGGGTTCATTTATACACTTATCTATTATATCTCTTTCATAGTTTTATCTCTCCAGTCTTATCATCTCAACATACTTGTTTCTAGCATCAATATATTTCTCCCATCTGCCCTCAGTTTTCCTCTTCTTCCATCTATTCCAAGCATTTAACTTACAATTTCTACCCTCTTTGCATTTTGTATTGAACTGTTCTTTACCCTTTCTACATTTTGTTTCTCCTCTAGGTACAAATTTCTCCACAGCAGAATTATATATCCTTATAAATTCATCCCATTTTTCCCGAACATCTTCTGCATCTTCAAAGTCTTTCCAGTCCACGACAACAAAGTACTTTCTTAATTTTTCAAAGTCAGCTTTATTATATTTAAACATTTTCACCTTATAATTTTCATCATTGATTACATTTTCATTTTTCAAATTAAATTTCATCAACACATGATCACTTTTTACCTAAAGGGGTACCATAATGTACAGTTTCAATAATTTCTATGTCCTTGGTAAACACTAAATCAAGTCTTGATGGTTTATCTCTTCCACTAAATCTGGTATCACTATCAACCCATTGTCATCAAGTTTTCCACTACCCAGTTTAATAGTCTATTGCTCCATGAGTTCTCACCTCCAGTAGTTGTCAATGTCTCCCAATTTATCTCTTTACAATTAAAATCATCAACAATAACTATATCACTATTTTCCATCACTATCTTTTCAAGACCTTGTAACACATCTACCAACATCTCTTTGTGCTCTTCTTTTCGCCAAGCATTGGCCATAGGTGGAACATACACCCCTACATAATTCATTATCCTTCTATTTACACTTCTAATCATCACTTGTAGAATTTCAGACTTGTCTTCACTTTTTATTACCTTCTCCATTTTAACACATTTTTTAGAGTGATCACTCCACCTCCTTCCTTGTCACTTCTATTTTTCATTCATAAATCATATTTTATCATCACCATTCCCCATTCATTTTTTCATTTTGTCTCACATAATACAACAACATCCGGTGCAGTTCTGCTTAATAACTCATTTAATTCCATTTTTTTTTATATTAATCTATTTACATTAGTATAACACACTTTACTTACTGTTAGATTTACCATTTCTTTATTGTTATGTGTGTATGTATTTACCTAGTTGTGTTTTACAGCAAAAAAGCTATGCTCGTGCTGTCCTGTCTTCACATCTATAAGCATCCAACTTAACTTTAAATTCATGAATATTTGTTGCTTGTAACACTGTTTCATCTAAGTTGTTCCATATTTCTATGCTTCTATTTGGGAAACCATAATTCTTAATATCTCTTCTACTTGCTGTTTTCCTCAATTTCACTCCATGTCCTCTTGTATCTCTTGAGTCCCACACAAATAAGTCTTCTTTTGTCAACTTGATCCTTACCCTTTAAACCTCTGTATATAGGAATCAGGTCCCCCTCTTTCTCTTCTCTCTTATAATGATGGAAACTTCAATCTCCTTAATCTTTCTTCATGGGTTAAATCTCTCAAATTTGGTACCAATTTGGTTGCAGCTCTTTGGATCCTTTCTATTTTCCTTATTTCCTTCTTATTATGGGGTGACCAAACAATTGTGGCATATTCCTGTTTTGGTCGAATCACATATTCCATCAACTTTTTCATCATCTTTTCATCCATGTAAGCAAATGCCCCTTTTATCTTTCTTAGTAACTCATAGGTTTCCCACACTATTTTGTTTACATGTTTTTCGTGTGATAAATTATCACTTCTTGTAGTTTCCAAATCTTTTTCTTTTTTGATTCTCTTAATTTCCACTTCCCCCATAGTGTAGGAACTTGTCAGTCTTCTTTTGCTTTTTCCTAATTCCATCACCTTGCATTTCTTTGCATTGAATTTCATTTCCCATTTCTTACTCCATTTATATATCTTATTTAGATCTTTCTGTAATATTTCACAATCCATATTGTTTTCCACTCTTTTCAATAATCTTTTGTGTGTGTGTGTGTGTGTGTGTGTGTGTGTGTGTGTGTGTGTGTGTGTGTGTGTGTGTGTGTGTGTGTGTGTGTGTGTGTGTGTGTGTGTGTGTGAGAGAGAGAGAGAGAGAGAGAGAGAGAGAGAGAGAGAGAGAGAGAGAGAGAGAGAGAGAGAGAGAGAGAGAGAGAGAGAGAGAGAGAGAGAGAGAGAGAGAGAGAGAGAGAGAGAGAAATCCTAAGGAATGCTAAATGGAATGAGATTGATTGAGAATGAAAATGGAATTACGCATATGAGTGAGTGAGAAAAGATGAAGCAAAAGTTGCATAAAATGAATTAGGAGGAGGGAGAGTGCCAGGTATCACTCCCTTGTCCCTTATCTCTAACAGATAAGGGGGAGGGAAGGTGATAGGGACAGAGGTTTGAGACAAGATGAAAGAAGGGAGGGGAAAGGAAAAAGT
>NC_087151.1:16390000-16520000 GCF_035594125.1 Scylla paramamosain
AAAGTACTATGTTCAAAATATCTGACTTTAGGCTAAGGGACAAAAAGTATCTTATTTTTTGTATTCTAAGACTGTTTTCAAAGTACGTAGGCCTCTTATGACTGCACACTTGACTGACTGCTCATTCCACTACTGGCAAGTCTGTAAGTTCCATTCTGGAATGACTTACATTTGTCCATTACATTTTGCATTTCTTTTTGCCTCTTTAATCAGGATCCTTTCAATGACATTTTTTGTGTATGGAATTGCTAGAAAAAATACAAAGAGCCATGTCTGAAGGGTAAGGAACCTGACCAAACTTAGGAAGTTGGGTGCTTGACCAAGAAATTCTGGGTCAAATACAAAAAAAGTTCTTCAAACTTGAACCCATTGAAACCTGAACTCACATACTTAACTGCTTTGATTTGCCAGGCTCTCTACTCTCCTACCATGGCTCCATTTGATTTCTGACTCTTCCTCAAGCTGGAGATGCCACTAAAAAGATTCCCAATCTTAAAGCCAAGAAGAAATTGCAAAATGTAACAGTGCACCTGCTAAGCATTCTACAACAGGACTTCCAGAAATGATTCCAGCAATGGAAAGACTGATAGGTTAGTGTGAGGCCATAAGGAGCTTGCTTTGAGGAAAATTACTAACATTAGAATCCAAAACATAAGCTGCTTTTGTTACCTAATCTAACGTTGGATACCTTTTGAATAGACCTCGTATGCAAAGACATGATAAAGAAAGAAAACCAAAACAAAGAGTACTAACACAGCTCGCCTGGGCTGTGGCCAGATTGCAATTGGCCACAACAAAATGGTAGAGGATCCATGGCCACCTTTGAAGCACTATGATAGAATAAAAGATCTAAACACTATACTTACATTTATCATTATCCCACATGTTGGTTTCTTGAAGCCAATTTTCACAAAAAAATATGTATGGGAAGGATGAAGAAACAGTTTTCCATCTTAATGGTGACTGTGATGAACCTGACCCAAGTTGTATGTTGTTCTAGCCCCACTCTCAGTCTTGTCCCACTATGCTCAAAAATATTTTAGATCAGGGTGGTCCCGCTTCTTCGACATCTCGGACCACTACAGCACTAAAATATATTAAAATCCTAGTTCCTAGTAGTATTTAATATACAGACATAGAAACTTCATCTATGTTTTTCGTACACAAATTAAATTTATAATACAATCAGTCGTGGGCCACAGACAATCACCAGCAGGTCACTTGTGGCCTGCGAGCCTGTAGTTGGACCACCCTGTTTTAGATGATCAATACTCAAGGAGGAGACAAGTGAGAGTAGACTGTGAGCAATGCTTCTGGTAAAATTCTTGTAATAATTCTCAGCCGCAGCAATAACAGACATACATAGAATGAAAGTGGAACTATAATGGGCATCTGCCCTTCAACTTCCTTCACCCACTTCTATATCCTGGAGGTGGATGTTAATCTTACATTATTCATAATTGCTATATATCTATTCTAAATCTTGTGATAAAATTCACAATGAATGTTAGCATTGCTTGAATGTTGTCTTATAACACAACTACATGCACATCACAGTTTCTAAATGTCATTCATATATGCCTGCAAGTTCAAGTTTATATTGATCACCTCACAAGATACAGTTATAAGTAAAACATTTAGTTGCATGAACAGATGTAATTCATGTTTCCTAATTCTGTATTCTTACCATCTTAAAAATCTTGCACAAAGCATAAATTCACTCAACAAATTTTTTATAATCTTTGGCCAATCTCCTTTTTAATGTTAAGATAGTATCCTGAAGAAAAAAAATAGGTATATACTACAAGAATATATTTACCTGATACAGGAGAGATGGGAGAGAAATGGGGAGAGACACTTTTATCCTTATGAGCTGTGCTATCCTCAGGTGGTGAAGGAGAGTGCTGTGCAGCTGTGTTGTTGATAGTGGAGCTGACAGAACTCCTCAATGATTGTTTTGAAGTTTGCTGGAATACCCTATAAATGATCACAAAAATTTAATTTCATACTGCTACATTCAATAAATATCAATTTAAGTACCACTATGAACATAAGATGAAAACAAGGAAAAAAATAAAAGTGCAAATTATGTAATGATTTAATAAGTAGCAGAGCAATAATTGTTTCCTGCTACATGTC
The DNA here is from genome assembly GCF_035594125.1 of Scylla paramamosain. Taxonomy (NCBI): domain Eukaryota; kingdom Metazoa; phylum Arthropoda; class Malacostraca; order Decapoda; family Portunidae; genus Scylla; species Scylla paramamosain. The sequence goes on from NC_087151.1 coordinate 16,392,140, forward strand.
TCATACTAATTTTAGATTAACTTATTCATAGACCTTTTTTCATTCCCTCTCTCAATACAGAATTTTCATTCACCTGTTTTTTTCATAAAAGAAGATATGATCCATGCAAGATGAAATCAAAGAGAAAAAAGCCTATATAACAAAAAACAAAACAAGCAAAATAGAAGACCCGTAAATATGTGCAACTGGGCCTTCTTAGCAATCTGTAAAATAGTTATATACTAGGATAGTATACTTAGTATATCATATGCCTGTAAAAGTTGTAGACAGCAGCCTGCTATAGTTAACTCATGAATCTATGCTGAAATCAGGTGTCTACCAGAGCCTAAGTCCACAAATTTTGTGCTCTATTTCATATTTACCAGTTTAGTTAGGTTTTAGTTAGGTTAGTTAAGTTTACTTAGGTTGGATAAGGTTTAATTTGGTTAAGATGCTAGCAGTAACAGCAAGAACAAGATCATGGTGGCCATCGCAACAACAAGAACAGGAACAACAGAAGGCAGCTCCCTATTTATTTTTGTTGGTAAGAAGTGGTATTTGGCTCTAATTTAACTTTTCCCATGTAAAAACTCTGCTTTCCCATCAGGTCCTCAACAATGTAAGGGTAGGAACTGAAAAAATAGGAAATTGGGCTGTGTAACTCTTAATATTTACTATGTTTTGTCCTTAGAATTTTTTTGCACCCAAAAACTCTGCTTTCTTGCTAGGTCCCCAAGCTTGTTGGGGTTAGGAAGAGAGATATAGATGAAAGAGATGAAGGCCCTATTCTGTATTTTTACTGAAAAACCTTTAGCTCTTTTCTTGTCATCAGAAAAATTTCAAGTTTTTGGAAGGGAAATTTTCCAAGTCACCTTCATCCCTTCAAGGATTCTTTGCTATAAAGTAGAAATACTGATGCATGATTAAAACATTATTCACTGTTTCATCTCTTTTTGCTTGCTCTTCCCTTTTAATCTGCATGGTTTCAAGAAAAAGAGTAACAAGATAAATACATTAAATTTGTCACTCTTTTGAGACTACTTTGCATAGACAGGTTATAGTGGGATGGAATTTACCTTAAAGGGGAGATGGACCTATAGCTCAGCAAAGCACCTAACTGTGAACAGGCCTGAGACTTTTATAGGAACTTAGCTGGAATCTTGGATGGAATGTCCACCTGTAATAGTGGTAGACTGGGTGGGAACAGAGTGACTGTCTTACTTATCAGGGGTGTAACTAATACTGACCCTTGAGGATAAATGAGTGTGCTGCATTCAGAGCAGGCTCATAAAAGCTTGGTTCCAGAAGTTTGGACTGTCTGATTCTGTGAGTGGTTGTGCCCGAGGAGATTTTTATGTTTGCCACCCTTACTAACCCATCCTGGTAAAATGCCTGTCCCTCATACAGGCATTTTACCAAGTTTCCACTTGGACTGCAGCCCATCGTCATGAATAAGAATGACATCCCTGGCATGTGGCCAAATTGTGCCTTCTTTGGCAATTATACACCTATGGGATTCCCTCAAAGATAAAAGATATTCTGAAACCTACTTTTCTACAAGCCATTTAATAATCAATTTATATAATTAACTCTTTCCTTTAAATTTTGTGTGGAACCATAGGATGGATCAGATATTTCTTCAAGTGAATGTTGATTGGGGAAGGATATTAATCTCTTACCTCTTAATAACTGTTATGGTTATGGCACTGAGTTGATTGACATCACTGCTTAAAGAAGTTAAGGGTCTTTCATTTATAGTGAATTCTAGTTCTAAGATGATAATGTGTAGTTCATTAAATGTGGCTAATGCTTCGCCAAGTACTTTTCTTAATCCAGCCTTTAGTGTTACTATTAACCTCTCCCATATAGCACCAAACCATGGGGCTTGAGCTGGGATGAATTTCTACTCACAGTTAATTGATGTTGGATGATTATTTACCTAAGGTTTTTGCATAATTTCTTTGAGAAGTAATTGACTGAGGTAACAAAGATTGTTGCATTATGCCTTAATATAATTTTTAGTAAATCTTGTCTACTTGTAAATCCTCTGAAGGCATTTTAGGTCAGGCACCAATTCTAGATGGATAACTCTGGTTGTGGAACAGGTGAATCAGGGTTGGCATTAACACCTCCCTCTCCCCCCTCCCACAAAAAAAAAAAAAAAAAAAAAAAAAAAAAAAAAAAAAAAAAAAAAAAATACATATCAAAATTTATTTTTATATCATATTGATAAAGTTTATATATGTACATATACATAAAAAATGTAAAAGTAGTCAAACCTGACCTGTTCACTTCCTATACAGTACAAGTTAACACAGGCTTTGTTCAACTGGACCAACCTATATCAGCATGACCTAAACAAGTGTCTGTTCTTCATTAATAAAAAGTGTCAAAATCTTTCAAGATCTAACTCTCCTCATGACTTCTGGCACCTAGCCAAAAACATCTCCAATAACTTTGCTTCTTCATCTTCCTCCTTTATTTCAACCTGATGGCACCACTGCCATCTCATCTATTTCTAAAGCTGAACTCTGCTCAAACCTTTGCTAAAATCTCTACCTTGGATGATTCAGGGCTTGTTCCTCCCTCTCCTCCACTGTTTGACTATTTCATGCTACCCATTAAAAACCTTTGCAGTGATGTTTTCCATGCACTCACTGGTCTAAACCCTTGGAAGGCTTATGGACCTGATGGGGTCCCTCCTATTGTTCTCTGAAACTGTGTCTCTGGGCTTGCATCTTGCCTAGTCAAACTCTTTCAACTCTGTCAACATCTACATTTCCTTCTTGCTGGAAGTTTGCCTACATTCAGCTTGTTCCTAAAAAGGGTGACAATTGTAGTCCCTCAAACCACCATCTTATTGCTTTAATTTCCTGCCTGTTTTGAATCTATTCTCAACAGGAAAATTCTTAAGCATCTATCACTTCAAAACCTTCTATCTGATCGTCAGTATGGGTTCCGTCAAGGCCGCTCTACTGTCGATCTTTTGGCTTTCCTTACATAGTCTTGGTCATAATCTTTTAGAAATTTTGGTGAAACTTTTGCTGTTGCCTTAGACATATCAAAAGCATCTGATAGAGTCTGGCACAAAGGTTTGATTTCCAAACTGTCTTCCTATGGCTTCTATCCTTCTCTCTATAACTTCATATCAAGTTTCCTTTCTGACCATTCTTTTGTTGCTGTGATAGATGGTCACTATTCTTATCTTAAATCTACTAACAGTGGTGTTCCTCAAGGTTCTGTCCTGTCACCTACTCTCTTCCTGTTATTCATCAATAATCTTCTAAACCAAACTTCTTGTCCTATCCACTCCTACACTGATAATACTACCCTGCACTTTTCCACATCTTTTCGTAGATGTCCAACACTTCAGGAAGGCAAAGAAGCCACAGACTGCCTGACTTTTGATCTCTCTAAAATTTCTGACTGGGGCAGAGCAAACTTAGTATTGTTCAATGCCTCAAAACTCAATTCCTCCATCTATCAACTCAACACAACGTTCCAGACAACTATCCCCTCTTCTTCAACGACACTCGACAGTCCCCCTCTTCTATAATGAATATCCTCTGTCTGTCCTTTACCTATAATCTAAACTGGAAACTTCACATCCCATATCTAGCTAAATCAGCTTCTGTGAAATTAGGTGTTCTGAGTAGTCTCTGCCAGTTTTTCTCATCCCTCCAGCTGTTAACTCCGTATAGGGACCTTATCTGTCCATATATGGAGTATGGGTCCCACTCATACCGCTCTTTTAGACATGGTGGAATCAAAAGCTTTTTATCTTATCTACTCCTTTCCTATAACTGACTGTCTTCAGCCTCTCTTTCATCATCACAATGTTGCATCTCTTGCTATCTTCTACTGCTATTTTCATGCCAACTGCTCTTCTGATCTTACTAACTGCATGCCTCTCCTTCCATGGCCTTGCTGCACAAGACTTTCTTCTTTCTTTTACACCTATTCTGTCCACCTTTCTAATGCAGAAGTTAACCAGCATTCTCAATCATTCATTCCTTTCTCTGGTAAACTCTGGAACTCCCTGCCAGCTTCTGTATTTCCACCTTCCTATGATTTGAACTCTTTCAAGAGGGGGGTTTCAAGACACTTATCCTGTAATTTCTGCTTTTGATTCTATTGGGGGACCAGCACCTCAGTGGACCTTTTTTCTTTTTATATTTTTGTTGCTTTTGGTTGGTTCCCCTCCTACATGAAGAGAAGGAGAAAAAAATCAGATCTTTTGTTTCACTATAATTACTTTTTATTTGCTTATTTAAACTGATATGAAGAATAAACAAAAAAAAAAATAGAAATAAAAAAATAAAACCCAAAAAACCCAATAAACCCTCCTCCCCCCAAAAAAAATCTCAAAAACCCAGTTTTTTTTTTTAAACTCAGGTTTTTTCTAACCCTGAGGTAAATAGAACAATATATACCCTTGTAACTGGACTAGTTACCCTTGACCTTAAGGGCACCAGTAAAATCCACTCCTGTGACACTGAAAGATTAATTTATATTAGTTCTGAATTGTGGGAGAGGTAGTGCATCAACTGGAGAATAAGGTTTATCTTGATATTTCTGACATATTTTTTATTTTCTTAGAGCTTCCTTCACAATCTGCCTCATATAGGCTACTATAAAGTTAGTGTTATAATGGTGATTTAATTTGTGACATCTTTGTATTAGTAGCTTGGTTATGTGGTGGTAGCCAGGTAGGAAAATAGAATGTTTGGTTGACTCGGGTATGTTAGCCATCTGTATTCTTCCACCACACTTAATGATGTAATTTTCTAAATATAATCCTAACTGGAGCATTATATTTGAATATGATTACCTATCAACATTTTTCAGAAGCAATGTGTACTTTTTAGAAAATTTTTTTCTTTGTATTAATTCAATTAGTTCTTACTTTGCTGAATTTATTTCTCTCATCCTTATTGTTGGGCAGGTATTGATAGCCAGACCCTTTGACCAAACCTTTAGGTTAGTTTTGTAGTGAAGTACCCATGCTAGTGTTCTTAAACATATATCATATCTGCTGTAACTTTACCATTCCATTAACTTAGGTGGTACTGAGACTGTATTCACAATAATTTCTGTCTCAGCAGGATGAGTAATATTAACTTAACTTGCATTTCTGGCCATTCATTTTTGTGGGGCAGCCAAGAGGGTCCTTGCCACCACAAAGAGAAGTTTAGCTCATCTGTACTTATTCCACTTGTTACAAGATCTGTTGGATTATCTTTAGTTGCCATGTGATTTACCTTTGTGTCACGAATGAGCTGATTTATTTCCTTTACCCTGTTAGCTACATATATGGGTAATATCTTCTGACTCTGTAACCAATATAGAGCAATTTGGCTGTCACATCATAAGTTCATAATTCTAAAGTTAATTATTCCTTTACAGGCTTCATGAATGAAGTTGGCTAACCTAGCAGGTAGGAAGACAGCAGTTAGTTCTAATTTAGGAACAGTGAGGTTTTTTAATGGAGCAACTCTGTTTTCCCTATTATTAAGTTCCCTTAACCATTACAACAAAGGCAGGCACAAACTCCATAGGCCTTATTGCTGGCATCACCGAATATATGTAAATCTGCTTCCTGCTGTGTTGTAACAATTTTGGGGATTTCTATTGCACTTGTTTTACATTCTTAGTTAAGTAATCTGCAATGATCACTGGGTTTGATCCCATGAGGTTTATAGTTTCCACAGGCCTTGTAGGAACATTATACAGTAAAATCACTCTCATCTGGCATTTGAGTATCTGGCAGCTTCAAGTATCCGGCACATTTTTCCCTGAGCCTTAAAATCAATAAAAAATCAATGTGTACTCATAAAATTGATTAAAATTCCCGCACGAGGCGTACTTTGTTCCCTCGCCACAAGAGTGCACTGCTTCGCGCCACCCACAGCCCACTGCACTGTGTTTACTCAGTGACTCAGTCCCGCGTGTGCACTGTTTATCGCCTGACGCCTTCATCATGCCTAAAGTTGTAGAAAAGAGGAAGCGTGTTGTGCTTACACTTAAGCAGCTGATCAGATCAGCTGATCTTTGTTATGGTAAGATGCGTGAGTGTAGGGTGGTGATTGTGGACATAATTTCACTTCTATTCAAGTATCCGGCATATCGGCAGTCCCGTTGATGCCGGATAAGAGGGATTTTACTGTAGATTAAATTAATACAGCAAGCAATATGCCTAGTGGGTCAAACAATTACGATATCATACTTTAGCATCTTTTTGTAATTTTATCAAAACTTTAAAGTCAGTGATTTTAAATGTGTGTGTCTGGTATCCAGATTAAGTTTCATACCTTCACCTAGTCCTGTTTACTAAATATGACATTGTCTAGCTCAAGTTGACTTTGTTACCCATTCTCTGAATATTTTCTGTCCTTACCAATACTGTCTTAGTAAATACTCTTCATGATTATTTGTCCCCTATAGGTTATTATGTTTTGTTCTTAATAGTGTCCTCCTGTTCTTGGAAGTTAGCAAGGGGATGGGCTATGGTGGCATAAAGTAGATACTGAGAACAGGTAGCTCAAAATAAAACTACCTTGAACCTGTAGATGTCAAAGGGGGAACTAATGGATCTCTTGGCCACAAAATCTCAATCAATTTTGTTAAGTTTCATCATTAAGAAGGCTTTTTATATGTCTGATATGAAGACATACTTTTTTATATCTGAATCTTAATAGCTCATAAGCTTGGTCAGGTACTAACCTTGGACCTGTCAGTAAGCAGTAATTTAGGCTTAGTGAATCAGGGGCCTGTTTGGCTGAACAATCATAGACTATTCTTATTGGAGTGGTTATGTGGTCCTTTTTTATCCCATGATGTGGTTAATAGTGAATACTATGGTGGATATTATTATGTGGATACATTCTCTCTATGAAATCCCTACTTATCTGATCAGTAATTACCTTAGAATATTGGTTACAATAATCTGGATTTTTTATATAAGAGGCTTGAAGGGTTCTTAACCTACCTAGTGCTAGGTTGAAATTATTTGGTAGTTGGACCTCACTTTCCTTCCAGGGCAGACAGACACTGTGCTGATTAGTTTGATTATCATATGTGATATAAATGCTAGATGATGTCCTTAGTTTCTTGGGTTATTTCATTAGATAATATCCCATTATGGTCTAATTCTCAGAATTTATTAAGAACTGTCTGACATGGATTGTAATCTGGGTTATTGAATTTTTCTTCTACTGGGCTAAAAAGTGGTTTGAGTACTGAGACTATCTCCATTTGGGTATTACTGTTATCTTTATTTCTAAATATGCCACTTAGGGCATAGCCACATATGCTAAGAAACTATTGTATCCTCTCATAACCAGGATGGACTAAGTCATAGTAGTGATCAGTTCCTATCAATAGAGAAATGTTGATATCTTTTGTGATGTTGGGATTAGTCAACATGCATCCTAGTCTCTCCAATCCAGCTAGATCTTTACTTAGTCCTTTATGAGCCATATAATTTACCTCTGCAGCCTCTAAATGGTATTCTTTTCCCTTATATTTATAAGACACAGAGGCTATATCATATTTCTGACTTGTTTTGCTCTCTGTGAATCCCTGTAGTTTAGGTTTTCTTTAGCAATTATTTAATGTTTTATTAATGGCAAAGAGGACTTGAAAAGTCTTTTGTGAGCACTGACTCAGGAGAGCTCTTAATTTTTACCTCCCTCTCCTATTATAGGCAACATTAGGGTAGGTAATGGTCCTCTTGGGAACTGTCATAGTTAGTGTTATCGTCTCCCTTGCCTTGCTTTCCATTTCTTATTTGTTGTTTTAGGTTCTAGGCAAAGGGCATGGTAGTGTTTTTCTCACAGAATTTACAATTGTTGATGGTGGGATTAGTACAGCCTTTGCTGCCATGTCCAGGATCTAGGCACCCATTACATAATTTTAATTGTTGGGCTCTTTTTACCTTTAGGGATTTCATTAATCTCTTCATATTTGATATCATCTACCATAGCCTTCTGCAGATTAGCATGGTCTAAGAGATTGTACATTTTTCATTGTTGTTATTAATCTTAGTTAATGTATTCTTTATTGTTATTTGCTTGGCTTCTAATTCATACGTATTAGCAGCATGAATGAATGTTTGGAGATCCTTGCTAATGGCAGTGATGCTTGCCTCGAAACCCTCTGATTCTTTTTAGTTTCTTTAGATCCTCCATTTTTCACATTTTTGGGAGGATGGTGAAACAAATCAAAGAATCATATTAATTGTTATCAGCTTCATATTTGTATGGCATAAAGTGCTGAAACCACCACACCATTGCTAGACATATTACACTTGATAGTTATGTATGTGTGGCCTCTGCCATTTTCTGCAGCACACACTAACAACACCCAGAAAACTGGTTTAGAGGCACATATGACAGGCACAAGTAGAGTCACTACAAAGATAAAGTTTGAAGTACCAAAGTGGCTATTTAACATAGGCAGGCTAAGGCCAGGTTATAGATACATGGAATTTACCTTATAGATGGATAGACCTATACCTTAGCTAAGTAACTTGTACATAGGTACTTGGCTGGAATCTTAAGTGAAATGTCCTGTTCACCTGAAGTAGTAGTAGGCTGAGTGGGAACAGAGTGACTGCCTTGCTCGAAATCTGGGCTGTAACTGCTACTGTAACTGGATTCAGAGCAGGCTCATAGTTTGGATCTGTTTGATTCCAGATCCTCACTAGTCAACCCATTCTTTTAAGGTTTTTTGTTAAACGTAAATTGATAACAATGCCCATCACCATTAAATCATTATCCTATTGGAAACATATTTCCAACACTTTATTACTTTTATCTTCTGTGTTCTTGGGAAATCCCCTTCACCCAACCATACACACACACACACACACACACACACACACACACACACACAAAAAAAAAAAAAAAAAAAAAAAAGGCAGAAGTTCAAAGAAACCTGATTGGAATTATAAATTAGATAGCAACACAATTCAAGCATCTGAAAAGGAAAAAGATAATAAGAAAAAGATAATAGTTCCAGCATGCCATCAAAGAAGACCATACAGCAAAAGTCCCAACTTTCGGCATCCAATGTTTTGGAAAATCTTATGTTTCAGTACTTTTACAAAATACTTATATTCTGAAAACTACCTGATCTTTTGGCACTTTCGAAAGGGTGGCAAGTTTAACCCTTTCCTTCCGGCGCTTAAATTATTTTACCGTTTTGTATGACGGCTAAAAATGGTAAACCTAGAAATTGTCAGAAAATTGTTTGAATACTAATAATTATTTTCTCTTTGTTATTCTGAATACAATGATATACTTTGTAGCTCGATGTGACCTCTCAAAGTTGAGTTTATGCCTTATAAAAGATTCCTCCTCCTCCCGCTGTGTGATTCGTCATCCAGAAACAGCCCGGAGAGCGATGACGCTGCACGCACACACTCTCTCTCTCTCTCTCTCTCTCTCTCTCTCTCTCTCTCTCATCTTGGAGGGGAAATTGTACACTTCCAATGAGAGAGAGAGAGAGAGAGAGAGAGAGAGAGAGAGAGAGAGAGAGAGAGAGAGAGAGAGAGAGAGAGAGAGAGAGAGAGAGAGAGAGAGATTTCATCCCTTTTCATATCAAGTTTCAGGCAAATAACATTATCTCTCTCTCTCTCTCTCTCTCTCTCTCTCTCTCTCTCTCTGACAAGTTACCTTCTACCATTTTATTATAAAATCGAAGATAATGAAAAAATTACCATGAAAGAATGATAGGTATCATCTCTCTGTTCGGATAAAACAGGTGGATCCTGTAAATCATTTTCCGAGTCCTCACTAATGTCTTCGCTTTCTTCATCTTCTAAATATTCACTGTCACTGTCTTCAAACTCAGAAGCATTGCTAAATACATATGTTGTGTCCTGCTCCATGGTGAGTTATGATCTGAGATCCTTGGCTCTTATCAGGATGTCTCTTCACACTTATCATGGTGCTTTCCACCCGGCGAGTGCTTTCCACCCGGCGGGTCGCTGGGGTTGCCAAGTGTCGCCCGGAGAAAAGGAAAATACCTTAGTTACCGCTAAATTTCCAGAGCTAGTGACAACACTACATGTGGAAACATGCCAGACACTTCCACTCACACCATCTGACTCGAGAAACCGCGCTTGGACCTCAAAATTGAGGCGCGAAAATTCTTGATTACCGGTATGATCGCCGTCGCTACGGACGCATTTTTGCAATCGTATATATACGATTGCCGGAAGGAAAGGGTTAAAAATGGTACAGGAGTGCTGCAATTAACTGTCGTCATGTGTAGAGTGGTGTATATGAGAATATTTTTAGCATAAACTTGGAATATATGACTTAAATACTAGACTGAGGAGAGGAAAGGAATATTAATGATCCAAATTGTAACAAGCACAGACTAAAAAATTAAGAATGTAAAAATGAATCTATTGTGCTTACATCACCATGTTTGTCTTTCTGGTCTTTGTATGCAGTTGAGGGAAGTATGCTGTGACAAACATTACTCTGGCTTTACAGCACTGTAATTTCCATTTTCCCTTTGCAAAATGGCTGCAATAATTGGACACATTCATTTTCCATCTGCAAGTCTAAGTCTGCAGACAGCATCATAACTGAATGCAAGTTAGTTTGTGTTTTCAGCAAATAAATCAATAAATAGTGGTCTATTTTTTCATCTATTCATCGCTAATACAGCGGATGAAATTCACATCTGATCTTTTGGCATATTTGATGTTTTGGCACCTGTCTAGTCCTGTGCATACTGAAACACAGGACTTTTACTGTATAAATGACAAAGTGACATGCATTACTTGTTGGCAAATATCAGGATAGCATTAAGAAGCATAGATGTGGAAATGATTATGAAAATAATCACAACATTTATAAGACCAACACTGAAATATGCAGCTGTAGTTTGGAATTCACATCTGAAAAAAAAAACACACCGAAAAGATAAAAGACAGTGCAAAGAGCAGCTACAAAATGGGTACCAGACTTGAAAGATCTTACCTATGAAGAAAGGCTTGACAAACTGAAGCTCCCAACACCAGAGAGGAGATACAAAAGCAAGGTGACATGATCATGATGTAGAAATGTATAGAAGGAAAAGAAAAGATTGATATAGATTTTGTGGTGTTACGACAACCAACATTAATAAGACACAGAGTAAGAAATTGTACGAAAAGAGTGAAGAAAGATGTGAGGAAATATCACTTTCCAGACAGAGTAATCAGCCAATGAAATACACTTACTGATGCAGTTCTATGTGCAAGGAGAATTCATAGCTTTAAAGACAATGGGATTTTGAATGGATGTGAAAAATAAATTTTTGGCAGTGCAGAGTGGAAGCCAATGCTTTATGCAAGGGACTTGCATCAATGAATCTGACATAAAAGTCCAGAAAATTGCAACATCTACACGAATGTAATGGCTAACCACAACAAACTCCTGCCAAAAAGAATGTCAAAGCAATGGGAAAAAACAGCAACTGTCTCGTTCAACCCCCACACCTAAACATGTAGTGTTCAATGTCAGAAAAATATCATGTAAAGCCAATGGGAGTTTTCGGAACTAAACCACTAGATGTCGCTGCTGCTCATCTAACCGTAGGAAAGAGAGCAAAAATACTGTTGTAGTAAATCCCAGGTGTGTAAAGATGCATTGAACATTGATCATCATGATACTATTGAAATGACGTATCGACTTTTCAATATCCGGTATAGATAATATTGAGAGAATGTGGTGAAATTGATTTTTTTTTGGTGTGATTATTGAGTAAACTGCTAGCATTATCTTATATAAAGCATATTACAAGTATAGAAATTATTGATTTGGACAATGAAAAAAATAAAAAATCACACTACTATATAGTATGACACAACCTACTCCGTAACATCGTGATATATGGCTCTAGTTTTTTTTGAGGGGATTTTAGCATCCCTCTCACGAAGCAAGCGACAAGGCAAAGTAATCGAGAACCAAAACAAACATCTCTCAGGCGATCCTTGAGTGACGGGAGAGGAGTACAGGAAACTTTTTCACCAGTTTTGTAGTGGAGATGGGCACCGCAGCAACATTCAACTTCTTGTCCAACAACGTGTTTCTTAAGTTCAACCAACGTGGCCGAGTCAGGTGTTTGTTTTGGTTAAAGATACAGCATTACTATTGCCAGGACACTCGAGTTGCCAATTTTTTTATTAAAATTGCTGTTTCCATAAACTAGGAAGATCTATGTAATTTGGACTTTTGACTGTCACAGACATGTTGCCTTTATGTTTACTGTCGTCTAGATTAAGATCTTTCCAATCAAGAGTGTATTCATTTGGAAATCTTAAGATGACCAAATAAATCTAAATGCCGATACATTTATATACATTTGTTCATGAAAAGAGTTTGATTTTACTTGTGTTACTACTTAGAAGGGATTACATAGAAAAATATATTATATAAGCCCATTACATCTTCATGTAAATAGAATAACACTGTAGGTATATCTGATATTGTTTGTATGTGAGAGAAGAATTTGTGTCTGTGCTGCCACCTGGTGACAACCACTAGTTCTGAAAACTCCCCAGTGGGGTCTGAATGGAACAGGGGGTAAAAAAACTATGGGTGGGCCCAAGATATTGGCATCCATTCAGTGCCACCAAAAATAAATTTTTCATTTCCATTCAAAATTCCATTTTGGTGGCCACTTCGTGGATGTCAATGCTGCTTCCCATGTGGAGGTGGTCTAGGAAGACACCAACCTGGGACACATATTTGTCCAATGAGAAAACAGAAGATCCACAGCTGTTCAGCAAGAGGGAAAGATGTATTTGCTCAGGGAAGGACAAACTGTGACATAAATGGAGGCAGGATGTCCCCAAGAAGCAAACAGTGAGTAAAACCAACCCCATGGGGAAACCACAAGAACATCCCCCAACAAGACCAATGAAAATCACACTTATGCCCCCAACACAAGGCCATGGGTTAAATAAGCTACAGACAACCAAACCCAGAATCTCAAATGAAAGAAATGGTTAGGCAGGAGAGCCTGAGCCCATTGCAACACAGGGCATATCAGTGACTTGAGTCAAGAAGTGGTGATGGACAAAATTGTGAGCCGAGCTCCAGTGACCTCTTAAATGAGTCGCCTCCAGGGAAAGGGAATGAAGAAAAAGCAGAGAAGCTGCCATTTTCTAGACATCCTGACCTCTGGGGCAATTTTCTGGGTCTGCACAGCTGATAACATTGCACAAGACCTGTGCGATGTGGGCACTGGAACAGGGGTGGTGAAAGTCAGGTCAGACAAAGAGGTGGTCTAAAGAAGAACCTGCGGAAACTAGAAGATACTGGTGAAGAGTAGAGACAGGACACAGAGGATGATACACCCTGCCTTGAAACCAAACCAGAATAATGAAGGGAAGGTGATGATCTTCCCATTTCTTCTTGGCCAGAAAGGAAGGGACTGGAGCCAACGAAACCTGAATTTCACCAGAAGCAAAGACAGTCCAAGCAGGACAATGAGACAAGGCACGTAATTGTGAAGCATGCAGCCCTAAAGCCAAGGCATCCAAAAAACAGAGTTTTCTGAAAAATTAGATACAGTGAGGAAAACAGAGGAGGAACCAAAGAGTCCAGAACCTTAGAGAGGGACCAGAAAGGACGAGACTGGCGGAGAGCAGGATGGTGAAGAAAGAAACTGTGGAGCATCCAGTTCAGTCCAGCCAGAGAGGATCCAGTGGTGCCACAGTCATAAAGAAGTGGAGCCTTCATAGCAGTGATGTGGGTATGAATAGTAGCAGCGAAATGGCCTTCCTCATGAAACAAGAAACCAAGAAACTGGAATATCATGTCTGGAGAAAGCTCCTGAATATCTCTGTTGTGCAAGAAAGACTGGAAAGCTTTCCAGCAAGACTGGTACTGCTGAATACAAGAGTCAGAATGACTGAGGAAAACTGACAAGGTAGAGCCCACCAATGGAGGAGGAGTAGAGATCTGGGAAACTTTAAAACTTTATCTCAATGGGCAATGGGAAACCAGTGATTTCTTTCCAGGGAAAGTTTCCTGAACCTCAGCTGTCCTAGAGATACCACATCTGCTGCAAAGTTGAGGGAACCCAAGAGGCTGTTCCACAATCACCTGGTGAATGCTCGGTGAAGCTTCTGCAGCAGATGGACCTGGCTGCATGCACACATTCCCACTGCATACCAAGCCAAGAGCCAGGACTGGGAGGGAGAAAGATGGGCCTTGGAGAAGTTGACCAAGAATCCCATTTCCTGACAAGCATGGAAAGCAATGTCCAGGTCTCATTGTGCGTCATCAAGGCACATGAGGGTTGACACCCCTCAACTAGCAAGATGCATAGACATGACCTTGGTGAGCTTTGTGAAGACCCTGTCTGGGATGTTAAGACCAAAGGGCATGACCTTGAACTGAAAGACAAGAAAGTTGACCTGAATCTTCGGGAACTTGTGGAACCGAGGGTGGATGGCCACATGCCAATATGCACTCTCCAGGATGGGAGACCACCCATGCATCTGGAGCCAATGCCAGCTGAACTTGCTGAAGAGAGAGCATCTGGAAGCAATAAGTCTGGATACTTTGACTTAGCCTGCTCAGGTCATTGACTAGCTGTAGCTTGTTGGAGTCCCTTTTGGGAACCACAAAGGTGTGGGATAGGAATGTGGGGTCGAATATCTTCTCCACAACATCCTGCTCCCACAGCTCAAATAGATGTTGAACTAAAGCAAGAGCGAGGACGGACAGAGCAGCAGATGGGAGAATGGTGGCTGGCCACCCAAGGCCAAGAGAGACCCAAGCAGACAACCCTGGCCACCCACCTGGAAAGGAGACCAAGCCTGTGGAAGTCAAGAGTGCTGGTTCCTGTCAGGCTGGGAAAGTGACTCGAAGGGCTGCAGAAGATGAGCTGACTGGCGCGACAAGACCTGGGAAGTTGCCAAGTGGGAAAGAGACCACAATGGCTGTCCCCTCATAGTGTGAGGAACAGAAGAGCTCCTTGTTGAACCTAGAGCGTGCAGCCTACAAAAGGTCTCAAGCATAACCTGCATCCAAGAGAGCTGGCAAGAAGTGATAGGCAGCTAACAAAACTATTGAACTGCAGGGGCCACTTCCTATATCACAGCTTTGTGACACTGGAGTATAACAGAAAAGCTCCCAAAATGGAGGAGACCATAGATGGCCATAGAGCTTGCACAGCTGCAGAATCCAAGGTAGCAATGTTGTGACAGGCAGATGGAGTGTCCAAAGCTAAGGAGAACACAGAGGGAGCAGCCCAGAACTAAAGCCGTCTTCTAGATCCAGAACATGATGGAAATCCCCAAGAAGATTGACAAACTTCTTCCCTTGGCCTGCACATCTTCTGTCAGCAGAGCATGATGAGGAAGGAGATAGACAGGATAACAGGAGCTAATGACAGTGGCAGAGGAAGAAAACCTCCCAGCTGAGCCCACAGGTTGTCTCCTTCTGTAATCACTGAGGCTGAAGCACCTGGGGCAGAAGGAAAATGGCAGGAGGAAGATCTGGAAGAAGCCAACTTGTCCCAACAGGAAATGAGAAGCTGAACCAGAGTGTCTGCACCCATATCCGCCACTAAAGAAAGCGACAAAAGGTTTTGGGGTTGCACAGTTGTAAAAAGTAAAGGTGAGAGGAAGGAGGTAACTGGGCTAGGAACACCAAATCAGCAGCCACCCTAGAAACATATATTACCAGTAGTGTTCCTCAGGGTTCTGTTCTGTTGCCCACTCTCTTCCTATTATTCATCAATTATCTCATAAACCAAACTTCTTGTCCTATCTATTACTTCACTGATGATATTATCCTACATTTTTCTACATCTTTTTGTAGGTGTCCAACCCTTCAAGAAGTCAACAGTTCACACAGGGAAGCCACAGAAGGCCTGGCTTCTGCTCTTTCTAAAATTTCTGATTGGGGCAGAGCAAACTTAGTATTGTTGTTCAATGCCTCAAAGACTAAATTCCTCCATCTATCAACTCAACACAACCTTCCAGATAACTATCCCCTCTTCTTCAGTGACACTCAACTGTCCCCCTCTTCTACACTGAACATCCTCAGTCTACCCTTTATTTATAATCTAAACTGGAAACTTCAGTTGGGCCTTCTATCACCTAAATCTCATGTGCCTTATATTTCTGCCTGGAATCATGCCAAGTATGTTCTCCAACTAGTCAAAAACTCCTTCATTAATAGAAAATGTCAAAATCTTTCAAGATCTAACTCCCCTCGTGACTTCCGGCACCTAGCCAAAAACACCTTCAATAACTTTGCTTCTTCATCTTCCTTTTATTTCAACCTGATGGCACCAATGCCATCTCATCTATTTTTAAAGCTGAACTCTTTGCTTAAACCTTTGTTAAAAACTCTATCTTGTATGATTCAGGGCTTGTTCTTCCCTCATCTCCACCATCTGACTACTTCATGCTACCCAATAAAATCCTTTGCAATGATGTTTTCCATGCCCTCACTGGCCTAAACCCTCAAAAGGCTTACAGACCTGATGGGGTCCCTCCTATTGTTCTCCATAACTGCACCTCAGTGCTTGCACCTTGCTTAGTAAAACTCTTTCAACTCTGTCTATCAACATCTACCTTTCCTTCTTGCTGGAAGTTTACCTACATTCAGTCCTAAAAAGGTAACTGTTCTGATCCCTCAAACTAACATCCAAATGCTTTAATTTCCTGCCTACTAAAATGTTCTAATCTCTCAAACTATTGTTCAATTGCTTTAATTTCCTGCCTATCTAAAGTTTTTGAGTCTATCCTCAACAGGAAGATTCTTAAACATCTATCACTTCACAACCTTCTATCTGATTGCCAGTATGGGTTCTGTCAAGGCCGTTCTACTGGTGATCTTCTGGCTTTCCTTACTGAGTCATGGTCATCCTCTTTTAGAGATTTTGGTGAAACTTTTGCTGTTGCCTTAGACATACCAAAAACTTTTGATAGAGTCTGGCACAAAGCTTTGATTTCCAAATTACCTTCCTATGGCTTCTATCCTTCTCTCTGCAACTTCATCTCAAGTTTCCTTTCTGACTGTTCTATTGCTGCTGTGGTAGACAGTTCTTCTAAATCTATTAACAGTGGTGTTCCTCAGGGTTCAGTCCTGTCACCCACTCTCTTCCTATTATTCATCAATGATCTTCTAAACATAACTTCTTGTCCTATCCACTCCTATGCTGATGTACTTTTCCACATCTTTTCAATGATGCTCCAACCCTTCAGGAAGTAAACAGTTCATGCAGGGATGCCACAGAATGCCTGACTGTTGATCTTTCTAAAATTTCTGATTAGGGCAGAGCAAACTAAGTGTTATTCATTGCCTCAAAAACTCAATTCCTTCATCTGTCAACTAGACACAACCTTCCAGACAACTATCCCCTCTTCTTCAGTGACACTCAACTGTCCCCTGCTTCTACACTGAACATCCTCAGTATGTCCTTCTGTCCTTTACTTATAATCTAAGGTGAAAACTTCACATCTCAACTCTAGCTAAAACAGCTTCTATGAAGTTAGGCATTCTGAGTCATCTCTGCCAGTTTTCCTAACTCCACCAACTGCTGACTCTGTACAGGGGCCTTATCTATATGGAGTATGCTTCACATGTATAGGGAGGGGGTTCCACTTGTACTGCTCTTTTAGATAGGGTGGAATCAAAAGTTTTTTGTCTTATTAATTTAACTCTTCTGCTCTAACTGACTGCCTTCAGCCTCTTTCTCATCATCACAATGTTGCATCTCTTGCTATCTTCTACCTCTATTTTCATGCTAACTGCTATTCTGATCTTGCTAACTGCATACCTCCTCTCCTGCAGTCTTGCTGCACAAGACTTTCTTCTTTCCCTGGTAAACTCTGGAACTCCCTGCCTGCTTCTGTATTTCCACCTTCCTATGCTTTGAACTCTTTCAAGAGGTAGGTTTCAAGACACTTATCCTGTAATACTTGATTTATGCTTTCAATTCTGTATGGGGACTGGCACCTCAGTGGGCCTTTTTTATGCCGCAATTATGTTATCCTGGTGCCCCTCCTACAAAAAACCCATCTCTAGCTAAAAGAGCTTCTATGAAGTTAGGCACTCTGAGGTGTCTGCCAGTTTTTCTCACCTCTGCAGCTGCTAACTCTGTACTGGGATGTTATCCATCCATGTATGGAATATGCTTCACATGTATGGGGGTTCTACTCAATACTGCTATTTTAGACAGGGTGGAATGAAAACTTTTTGTCCTGTCAATTCCTCTCCTCTATCTGACTGTCTTCGGTCTCTTTCTCATCACCACAATGTTGCATCTCTTGCTATCTTCTACCACTATTTTCACACTAACTGCTCTTCTGGTCTTGCTAACTGCATGCTTCCCCTCCTCCCCTGGCCTTGCTACACAAGGCTCTTCTTTCTCTCATTTCTATTCTGTCCACCTCCCTAATGCAAGAATTAACCAGCACTCTCAATCATTCATCCCTTTCTCTGGTAAACTCTGGAACTCCCAACCAGTTTCTGTATTTCCTCCTTCCTATGACTTCAGCTCTTTCAAGAGATAGGTTTCAAGACATTTATCCTTCAATTTTCAATGATTCTCTTGACATCTCTTATGGGACTAGCACCTCAATGGGATTTTTTTCTTTTTGTTTCCCTTGGCCTCTTACATAAAAAAAAAAAAAAAAAAAAAAAAAAAAAAAAGTGCCAGAGGGAGATGCCAAAGGCAAGACCTAAGCAGCAGGAGGGATGGGCAGAGACTCCTGGAGGGGAGCAGGTGAAGAGGCAACAAGAGTGATGGCAGAGTGTGGAGGAGAGGGAGACTGGACACCAAGGGGTTTGGGGTTGGAGCTTGTTGACTGCAACTGTTCACAGGGGGAAGCTAGCAGGACTCCACCACAAGCCTCCCTACTGGGAGTGTCAGGCCCAACATCCTCCAAGAACCCAAGAAAGGACTGAGAGGAATGCCTGGACAATATATTGCTCAAAGGGGGAAAAGCAAAAGACTGAAATAAAAACTGAGAAGAAACATAATATGTCAACATGACAGAAGTTGGTAAACCACATGGGAGGAGAGGTACCAGAAGAAATCCTGTGCATGTGCTTTGGAATCATTGCTCTCATCCTCTTGCAACCAGAAAGGGGAAAGGGGCACTGCCTTGAGAATAACATCATCTCTCTCATCCTCTTGCAACCAGAAAGGGGAAAGGGGCACTGCCTTGAGAATAACATCACTCTCTATCAGTAGAGACCAGTCAACAGGAAAGACACTGCTGTGAGAGTAGCATCCCTCTCTTCCTTTTGATGAATAGGCAAAATGGGACATTGCTGTGAGAGTGGCATTGCTCCCAACCTCAAGCCCCGTACACACGGAGCATCACGTGTCAGCGACGTGATGCAGTAGTGGTGTTGAAAAATTGACACTAGCATCCAAACGGGCTGCATCACTGCGAATCTCATCCTTGTGTGAGCCATCAGATCTCAGTCATCATTTGGCTTTCACGGGAGAAGTATGTCTGCCGACACTCTACTCTGCGAACAAACTGTACTGTGGAGTATACTCGTAGTTGCTGTGTGTGCAGCTAAAAAAAACTTTTGAAAACTAAACTGGAAGTTGAGGTACGTATGATTTCTCCTTCAGCAAGGAAAAGTAAATCATTAAAGCACCACAGCTTTGGAGTGTATACATCTGTCGTGCCAGCACCAGACTTCTTTGATGCATTGATGGCAGTCATTTCTCTGTGAAACTGTGTTTTCAGTGTATGGAGTTTTTTGGTGATGTCTTCATACCGCACATTACAATTTACAAAAGAAGATAAGTCAGCTTTTAGAGTTTCCATGCTTATACTCTTGATATTTCTCATCTTGTACTCCTTGCACTTGATATTCCAAATGGCTGGGTGCTGCTTTAGCAACTCAATGAAATGTAAGGTAATACACTTTGTCCATTAGAACGGCTTTGTTGGTTGAGCCATTGTATGAAAGCAGGGCGGAAGAGAGAGCGTGTGCATCCTTCTTCTTCAGCGGTCATTGACACACTGCTCAGCGATTTGAATTGGCTCCGCGTCATGACTGTGTTCATGATGCAGCGACGAGTTGAAATTAACGTTTTTCAACTCGTCGCTTCAACACATCGCGCATCAAGATGCTCCATGTGTACGGGGCTTCAGAGACCTCAGAGCAGCATTGCCACAGCTAAAGCAATGCCCCAGTGGGATCTTGGCTTATGCATGTGGTGGAAAATGGTGTCCTGGTGCTGAAACCTTTATGCCATAGAAACAGTGGGAAAGCAGATGGCAAGCAGACGTAAACAACATCACAGAGCTCAGAGAAGGTGCCATAAACCTGTGGGGAAGACACACTTACCCCAGTGGCAGTGTAAGCCTAACAATAGTGGGCCCAACATACCAGAGGAGATGCTGTCTTGGTGTTAATGGTGGTGGTGGGATGGGGAGACCAAAGGGGAGGTGGGCCATGATCTGGGAGTCTGCAAGGGGGCAAGCCCGATGGGAGGTCCCAACGAGGATCCGAGCATGGACCAGGGTCCTCAAAGGAATGCCTGACATAGCTCACATCTTGAGTTGCATGCCCACTTGCTCAGGCAACTATGGTGGGGCTTGAACTGGTAAAAACCAGAATGGGGTGGTGGCAGATGCATGACAACAGTTGTCTACAGAGCACAACAACACATGCACTTGAAATGCAGAAAATTCTCAAAGAAAGTGTACCATCACTGTACCTGTCACTCCCAGCAATGGCATCCACACAACAACACCCAAGAGTAGCACCTGCAAGAGGAGCGAAAAGAATGGCAGCGAGTAGAAATCTGACGGTGAGTGCTATGTGTCCTGTCCTCCTTACTTTTCTATATCATACCCATTATTGAATTAGTTGGTGTTTAGGTATGGAGGTTGAATGAGACAGTTGCTAATTTTTTGCCTTTTTCTTAGACTTTCTTTTTGGTGAGTGTTGTGGATGGCTGCCTACATGCATGCAGATGTTGCAATTTGCAGGATCCCAACTTCCACCTCAAATATGCAAGTCCCGTGTGTAAAGCATTTGGCATCCATAAAGTGGCCACCAAAAATATGACAATTTAACTTTAAAAGACAGGACATTACAAGCTTGGCTCATTGCTGTAAGAATATAAATAGGAGAGTGCAATTAGGTAAGAAGACACACACAAATTAAAGAGTCAAGCTTTCCCCACAGTCTGACTAAGAAAGTGGTCCATGCAATAAGTATTCATGACTTACGGGGATGCTCACACCAGTGAGGCTGAAAATCTGAATAAAAAATCATACAAAAAAAAAAGTATTGGAAACTAAGACTTGAAACTTTGCAAATTATTTTGTATTATTATCTAGTTTGTCCATGGAAAAGAATGACCTAAGTCATTATGTCAAGACGCTGCGATGTAATTTGCAATTATTTGACTTAAAGTGTTCTAGAGGCTATACTAATTATCCTAAAGTAATTAGGATTGTGAAAGATCATTTGTTATCTAAACATTTCACTATTCCATTTTTTTTTATTTGCCATGTCATAAGATATTGCCACATCATGTCAACCAAATACATAACATTGACATTTTTCACCTTTTTCTCCATCTGTCTTTTTTGCTTCCAGTTTTTTCTAAAAAACAAAATGATCAACGATTTTCCTTGTCATGAACAATAGATACAGCATTTTTCTAAGGAAGTTTGATTTCATGGAAATATTCGAAGGTAAAAATCATGTTTTGAGTTATGGCAATTTAAAAGATTGAAGTGTCTCTCTCTCCTATATTTATTCAACAATTTGAATGTTATTTCCTTTATTTATTCAACAATTTGTTATATATATGTATGCAACTCTTGATCACAAGTACATGAAACACTAAGAATAATCACATTATTCCAATATTTACTACTACTTGTCCCAGGCCTTTTATCGGTTTCTCTAGGGCTGCGAAAAAAGCAATTACAGGCAACATACCAAGTAGTCTATTTTCTCACACCTTTACTGGTATTTAGTAAATACCTTGCTACTGAGGGCCCTCAGAATGTCATTTAATAGGGTGAGGGTATTTCTTTTTTACCATCAGTGGATACCTTCCCTTCCCTCCATGATGCATTCCTTGGTAAACATTGTCCTTCAATTACAAAGATAAGGGAGCACAAACAGCACCATATACAGTTCCTTTGCTTCTTCTCTTCCTCTCCTCTTCTTGCAATGATTGTGTTTTCTTCATTAGTAGATGGGGCAGGCAGTGAGGAGGAAGAGAGGTGGACAGAGAAGAGGTAGATGAAGCAGTTTGTCCATTCTTTGGATGAAAGCAAAGGCTAGGCTGCATCCTTGTTTTATCCTTCATTTTTACTCTTCTCATATTTTAGCTACTGCTTAGCATTAATTTTCTTCCTCCCATCCATCATTGGGAAGGTAGAAAAGCAATAAGAGAGAGAAGGCAGTGAGCAAGGAGCCAGAAAACTATTCCCATTGAAGGCATAGAGCCCACTGACAGACAGTCACCTTGCTGGACAAGCTATTTCTTATCAGATACTACCATACAAGGCCTATATAGTCATACTTCAAAGAAGAATGAGATTGTAACCCTTGCTACCACATTCAGGCAAAAACAATCCATATAAGACAACTTTATAGGATCTTTCCTGAAGCTACGCCCACTTTTGCCTTACACCACAGGACATTTAAATGGACTTTTAATTTTTAAACCCATCAACAGTGCTTTTCACAGGAAATAGATAACTTGCTAATGATTCTAGAAGGGCAACGAACACATTACTGCACATTTTTAAAAATGACATTTTTTTTTTACCAAAATGGAGTGAGTGGAAAGAAAGGATAAAACCTTGTATGCCTATTTCCTTCTAAAAACCTTGCATTACCTCTCTTCCCTTTCTTGCTGTATTCATACCATTCATTCTAATTAGGGCCAATCAATCTCAACCATAATCTGTCCTCCTACCCTAAGATGAGGTGGAGCTACCCTTCTCTATCCATAGCCTTGTTGTCCTCCCACATGGACACTGGCAACTGGCAGGGTTACTGCAGTGCTCTTTTCAGAAGGATTGTTTATCAAAAAGCTAATTCCACAAGTACAAATTACATAGTGACAATTAAAAAATGTGAACAGGACTGAAAATAAACTAAAAAAATAAAATGGCTATAAAAACACTGCAGATCATTGCAACTATCATCAAAGTGTAGTGCATGGAGATTAAGATGGGCTAGCCTACCTTTTCTCATATCCCTTGTAATGCTAGACCTATTGCTATTTCCCAATGACAATCTTTAGCTCTGCATAGGGGCAATACAGACTAGGTAAACTTCTTTGGTCATGGTATTGCCACAGCACAAAGCTAAAAAAAATAAATATCCCAATCAAGCCCTAACTATCTAATGCTTAAAACAATTCAAAATTAACTCACTTCAGCATCTTAAAATGACTTTTGCCCTGTAGGTGGTTCTTCATGCAGTCTTCTCCAGTGCAAGAAACATCACACACTGTACAGTAGAGATGGTTTGCAGTGTTCTCAGAAGCCTTTATAGTGCCCTCTTTCATCGCCTGAGCCAACAAATCACCTGTCACAATGAAAGTTTCATGATACAACTTATGCTAAGATATTTTCTGCAAAAATTTAGAGTAAAAGCAGAATTATTATATGAAGAAATATTGGTAAAGCTACATTATATGCAACACACAGAGGTCTTTCATATATGAAAGAAGAATTCTCAATGTTTGTGAATTAACAATTGTAAATATAGTATTTTATAACTGTAAAACAAGACCAATAAATTTATTAGCATAGTATATCATACAGCACCATCCATAAAATATATAAATAAATAAATGGAAACATATCAATAAATAAAAGCTACATCTATATATCAAGGTAGCAATCCTACATAGGATGATTCTGACTAGGCACCACACACACACACACACACACACACACAGCTGATAGGAAATATCCACAGCAGCTCCAAGGTTTTACAGGGGGCCAAGCTTGAGTCCTGTCTCCATAACAGGGAACTGTGTGAAAAGTGGGCACAAGGGAAAGTGAAGTGTACATTGGGGAGTGGCTGGAAAAGTGAAATGGGAGAGTAGTGTAAAGGTAAACATTATCAGTGATATCAACTGGGAAGATGGCGTCTGGTGCAAACCCAAATATTTTTGAAGGCTTCAAGGAAGAGGGCCTCAGTGTAGCTCATACAAATAAATGAGTGTGGAAAATTGAAGAAGAAAATATGAAAATAAGAGAAGAAATACGTAACTTAGTAGCAATAATAAAGACGTGGAATGAAGAAAGAGTGGTGGATGTTTTTTTTTTTCTTTTTTAATGTAGGAAGGACAATGGCCAAGGGCAATAAAAATCCAATAAAAAAATATGCCCACTGAAATGCCAGTCCCATAAAAGGGTCAAAGCAGTTGTCAAAAATTGATGAATAAGTGTCTTGAAACCTCCCTCTTGAAGGAATTCAAGTCATAGGAAGGTGGAAATACAGAAGCAGGCAGGGAGTTCCAGAGTTTACCAGATAAAGGGATGAATGGTTGAGAATACTGGTTAACTCTTGCATTAGAGAGGTGGACAGAATAGGGATGAGAGAAAGAAGAAAATCTTGTGCAGCGAGGCCGTGGGAGGAGGGGAGGCATGCAGTTAGCAAGATCAGAAGTGCAGTTAGCATGAAAATAGCAGTAGAAGACAGCTAGATATGTAAGAAAGATATCCAGTGATATAAGGGAGATAAAGAAGAGGGAGATGGAAAGAGAAAAAGAAAACAAAGAACTGAGAGAAGAGGTGACAAAAATAGTGGATTTAAACAAGTACTGTGAAGAAATCAAGAAACTCAAGGAAGAGAATGAGAAGTTAAAGAAAGTTTTACAAGAGAGAGAGATTAAGGTTGGGGAAGTAAAAGTTTTTTTAATGTAGGAGGGACACTGGCCAAGGGCAAAAAAAAAAGCACACTGGACCCTAGAAAAGGGTCCAAAGCGATAGTAAAAAATTGAAGGATAAGTATCTTGAAAGCTCCCTCTTGAAGGAATTCAAGTCATAGGAAGGTGGAAATACAGAAGCAGGCAGGGAGTTCCAGAGTTTACCAGAGAAAGGGATGAATGAATGCGAATACTGGCTAACTCTTGCATTAGAGAGGTAGACAGAATTGAGGTGAGAGAAAGAAGAAAGTCTTGTGTAGCAAGGCCATGGGAGGAGAGGCATGCAGTTAGTAAGATCAGAAGAGCAGTTGGCATGAAAATAGTGATAGAAGATAGCAAGAGATGCAACATTGTGGTGATGAGAGAGAGGCTGAAGACAGTCAGTTAGAGGAGAGGAGTCGAAAAGCTTTTGATTCCATGTCTAAAAGAGCAGTATGAGTGGAACCTCCCCCATATAAGTGAAGCATACTCCATACATGGACGGATAAGGTCCCTATAGAGAGTTAATAGCTGGAGGTGTGAGAAAAACTGGTGGAGACTACTCAGAACACCTAAATTCACAGAAGCTGTTTTAGCTAAAGATAAGATGTGAAGTTTCCAGTTCAGATTATATGTAAAAGACAGACCAAGGATGTTCAGTGTAGAAGAGGGGGACAGCTGAGTGTCATTGAAGAAGAGGTGATAGTTGTCTGGAAGGTTGTGTCGAGTTGATAGATGGAGGCATTGAGTTTTGAGGCATTGAACAACACCAAGTTTGCTCTGCCCCAATCAGAAATTTGAGAAAATTCAGAAGTCTGGCATTCTGTGGCTTCCCTGCATGAAGTGTTTACTTCCTGAAGGGTTGGACGTTTATGAAAAGACGTGGAAAAGAGCAGGGTGGTAACATCAGCGTAGGAGTGGATAGGACAAGAAGTTTGGTTTAGATAAATAACAAAAAGAAAGTGGGTGACAGGACAGAACCGTGAGGAACACCACTGTTAATACATTTAGGAGAAAAACAGTGACCGTCTACCACAGCAGCAACAGAACAGTCAGAAAGAAAACTTGAGATGAAGTTACAGAGAGAAGAATAGAAACCATAGGAGGGTAGTTTGGAAATCAAAGCTTTGTGCCAGACTTTATCAAAAGCTTTTGATATATCCAAGACCACAGCAAAAGTTTCACCAAAATCTCTAAAAGAGGATGACCAAGACTCAGTAAGGAAAGCCAGAAGATCCCCAGTAGAGCGGCCTTGATGGAACACATGCTAACGATCAGATCAGATAGAAGGGTGGTGACATACATACACACATAAACTCACATTCTTGCACTCCACAATCTGTGCTCCCCACGCTGGCTTACATGAATAAAACACTTTACTTCTGAAAATTCTAATGACCAAACTAGGGAGACTAGATAAATACTGATTATTTCATTGTCAAGAATAACTCCTCTACTAAATACTGGTGAGACTCAGATTAAATAGATAATGGGAAGTAAGGAAATTTACATGGGGAATATAAGTGACTGTGCTGATATTATCTTAGGAGCTTCAGGCTGGGTAGCTATGCGTCGAAGTCTCATCCCCAGTCTCTCTCTCTCTCTCTCTTTCAGTCTTCTTTTCACATTTGTTCTTACTTCTTTCTTTGTTTTATATCGCATTGTCTCACTGCACACAGCATACCCCCTCATAAGCAAAGATTTTTGGAAGATACACAAAAGGTTATGAAAATTTTAGGAAAAAGAAATTCAAAATCTACACATAACATCAGGTACATCAACAGATTCAAACAAGGGGAGTAAACTCATCACAAAATATCAAAGATTACTACAGCACTGAAATAATTAACTCCTACAGAACTGGGAGTAATAGGGATCCCACTTGGCCCTCCAACTCAGACTGCTGCTTCCTCTTTCTTGTCCTCCTACTCCTCTTTCGAGACCTGTGTCTGGTTCTACCCCAGGACCTGTGGTCTTCTCGGCTACACTGGTGTGCAAGCTTTCTTCTGCAAGGCATCATATTGAGATTTCTCTTCCAGCAGTCATAACTGCACCAACTCTACCTTTGACTCTGGTCACTCCTCCTCCATCTCCGTCATTTCCTCAGTCCTCTGCCTTCATTACTTCTCCATCAACTCTCACCTTTCCTCCTCTCTTCACTACACACCCTGCTCCGTCTGTATCTTCTCCTTCATACCGTACAGTTGGCCACACTCCTGCGAGGTCCACTTAGTGTTGCCAATGTTACCTAAGGTAGTATCGTATTTTACGGCTTATAAGACGCTGCACCGTGGAAGACGCACCCTAATATTTGAAAGAGATTTCTAAGAAAAAAAGTTATTCTCATACAAGAACACATTCACCATAAACCCGACCACTGAACACTAAAACATAAGAAACAAGGAGTCTTGGCATATTGTACAGCTTGTAGCTTGTATGCAATAGTATAACTAAACCGTTTCGATGAAGTAGCCATGGGTGATAATTTCAGGACAAAAGTTTGTGATACGTGTGACAGCCAGGTGGTAACTGATATATTTAATAGCAAAAGAGTGTGAGCAAACGTTTTGTTTATGCTTTGAACATAGTGTGAGCAAACATTTTATATATTTCGAGCATAGTAAAAGCAAACGTTTTACATGATTCGAATCAAGATCAAGAGTGGGAAGGCTGCCGCCTGCCACTGCCAGTACCATAACAAACAGAGCGTGCTACAGGGCAGAGGTTATGCTTAAGGCTAAGCTTGTGGTTCAGCTCCAGGAAGGATTATGGTATTGGAAATACTTGTAACAGCTAAGTACTGAGTTTACATCATACAAAAGGTTGAATTAAATAGTACTTAATCTAACATCATAGCGTAATGACTCATCATACAAATCCATGTCGGTATCAGTCAAGTGTACAAGCTCCCTTGAGCCTGGGTGTTGCCTCACAATACAACATTCGTCTTGGAAGATGCACTAGTATTTTTCAGGGTATTTTTTTTGAAAAAAAAGTGCGTCTTATAAGCCGTAAAATACGGTAACTCCAAAACACTAGTAATGAGCTTCACTCAACCCATTCATTGGTGGTAGGGAGATCCCTGCTACCTCCCTTAATTCTCCCTCCTTACCTCTTCCTAAGGAGAGGATCAAGCAAAGCTCACTACTAGTGTTTCAGAGTTACTATCTCGGCAAGCACTGGCAACACTAATGGACCTCGCATGAGTGTGGCCAACTGTACATGTTACAGATGTGTATTGAAAATAAAGGCAAAGATAATGTTAAGCAATGGTTTTGAACACTTGCAATAAGTGTGATAAAATTTATTTAAAAATTGCTGGGCTGGACAAACACTGATCAAGACTACATTGCAACACTGAAAGATTACAAGACAGTACATTTGGCATGGGCTGAAGCTGGTCTGAAAATTCTGAAGAGTATGTCAGGAGGAAGATGAAGAAGTAGCAGCAGTCTGTATGGATCTTCAGCAAATCTTGCCTTCACCCAATCTCAGTACAATGAAGTCTTGACTTAGGAGTGCATCAACTTATGAGTTTTCCAAGTTATAAGTTGTCACTCAGTCAACTTTTTGCTTATAGTTGTGAGCCAAAATCTGAGTTATGAGGTAGATTCAGATACACTGCCACTAATTGGCACAGCAAACACCACAACATCTGCCCAGCATTCCTCATCTCCATCAATTCACACACACACACACACACACACACACACACACACACACACTCATGGAGTGAAGAATTTTTACAGACTATGATGGTAAACACGATGGATCAATGGGTGAAAGAAAATAATAGGTACAGAGGGGAAGATGAACTATCACTACTAGACTTGGTTTTTACAAAAAAGCCAGAAAATGAACCAAGTATAGAATATTTGTGTCCAGTGGGAAAAAGTGATCATGTGAAGATGGAGACAGAGATAAAAAAAGAAGTGCCAAAATTCAATGAGGAATATAAAAATGAGAGAAAAAATTATGCTAAGGCAGACTTTACAGGGTTAAAGAAATTCTACGGAGAGCTTGATTGGAGTAATTTATTAAGAAGTATGGAGGTGCAGAAAAAATATGAAGTGTTTTTAAGCAAGTATAGAGAAGGTGTTGAAAGATATGTGCCAAGATATAAGGTAAAAGAAAATAAGAAAGTGTGGTTTAATGCAAAGTGTGCTGAGGCAAAAAAGAAGGAGAGGGCATGGAAAAAAATGAGGAAACAATGGAATGAGATAAATAGAGAAGAATACAGGACAGCTAGAAATGATTATGTTAAAATAAGAAGAGAAGAAGAAAGAAATTTTGAAAGAGATGTAGTTGGAAAGTGTAAAGAACCCAAACTTTTCTATAGATATGTAAATGGAAAAATAAAGCATAGAGATACCATTACAAAGCTGAAGAAAAATGGAGAAATTTATGAAACCACACAAGAGATGGCTGAGATACTGAATAAAAAGCTTTAAGTCTGTATTTACAAGAGAAACTGTCTTTGCATCACGGGGAGATGAGGAACAACAGAAAGGAATAGAAAACATACAAGTGGAAAGAAAAGAAATTAAAAGACTACTGGAAGAGCTAGACAAAGTAAATGGATGGATATTGAAAGAATGTAGAGAGGAATTGGAAGAACCAATATGGGAGATAATTAACAGTTCTTTGAAGGAAGGAAAAGTACCAAAGGAATGGAAGACAGCAAATATAGTACCATTAAACAAAGGAAGCAATAAAATGGAACCACTGAATTACAGACCAGTCTCACTCACGAGTATTGTAAGTAAACTCTGTGAAATAGTCATTAAAAACAGATGGGTGCAATATCTTGAACAAGAAAATATAATAACAGAAAAACAATTCGGTTTCAGGAAAGAGAGATCTTGCATAACAAACTTACTGAGCTTTTATACAAGAGTAATAGATAAACTACAAGAGAGAGATGGTTGGGTTGATGCAGTCTATTTAGATCTGAAAAAAGCTTTTGATACAGTTCCACATAAAAGTCTCATATGGAAACTGGAACATCGAGGAGGGCTAAAAGGAAAAATACTTAAGTGGATGAAGGATTATCTCCAAGGTAGGGAAATGAGTACAGTAATCAGAGATAATAAATCAAGTTGGTGCGAAGTAACAAGAGGAGTACCACAAGGGTCTGTGTTGGCACCTATAATGTTTCAGGTCTATATAGATGATATGACAGTGGGTTTAAATAGCTACATTAACATGTTTGCAGATGATGCAAAATTGATGAAAGTAATAAAGAACCAAGAGGATTGTGAGGAACTACAGAGGGATATTGATAGAATTTATGAATGGAGTAAACGATGGAAATTAGAATTTAATATAAAGAAGTGCCATGTAATGGAGATGGGAAGAAGTAAAAGGAGACCTTCATGGGAGTATAAGATGGGAGGAATCACAATACCAAAGAGCAAAGAAGAAAAAGACTTGGGAGTAATAATTCAAGACACGCTATCACCAGAAAAAACACATCAATGGAATATTTGGCTCTACATATAATTTGCTAGCAAATATCAGGGTGGCATTTAATTACCTAGACAAAGAAATGATGAAGAAAATTATAACACACATGATACGCCCCAAACTGGAATATGCAGCAGTGGTATGGTCTCCACACAAGAAGAAAGATATAAGGAAACTGGAAAGGATACAAAGAACAGCTACGAAAATGATACCTGAATTGGAAGACCTAAGTTACGAGGAAAGACTGGAAGAAATTGGATTACCAACACTGCAAGAAAGAAGGGAAAGAGGAGACCTGATAACAATGTTCAAATTAATAAACAACATGGAGAAGATAGACAGAGATGACCTAGTTGTAAAAGTGGAGGAAGGAGATAGACGTACAAGGGGACATATGAAGAAATTAAAGAATAGTCATTGTTTGGGAGATATTAAAAAATACAGCTTTCCGCATCGAACGGTTGAAATATGGAATAACTTAAAAGAAGTGGTTGCGGCAAAGAGTGTGCACATGTTTAAAGAGAGATTAGATAAATTCGGGTATGGAGACAGGACTAATTGAGCTTTGGCTCGGACCCTGTACTATACAATTAGGTAAGTACACACACACACACACACACACACACACACACACACAGAATATATATATATATATATATATATATATATATATATATATATATATATATATATATATATATATATATATATATATATATATATATATATATATATATATAACTGCTCTTCTGATCTTCCCAACTGCATGCCTCCCCTCTTTCTGTGGCCTTGCTACATAAGACTTTCTATTTTCTGTTCAGTTTCCTAGTGCAAGGGTAAACCAGTATTTTTTATCTTTCATCCCTTTCACTGGGACACTCTGGAACTCCCTGTTCCCCCTACCTATGACTTTAAACTCTTTCAATAGGGAGGTTTCAAGACATATCTCTAATTTTGGACAATCTCTTTGGCTCTTTCCTTTAGGGACTACCCTCTCAGTTTTTGTTGGCCCTGGGTAGTGACCTTACATTTAAAAAAAAAAACTTGTAAGAGTTCCCAGGAACAAGCATAAAACAATATTAAGTCAGGTTAGAAAAAATATGTGGTACATGCAAATCATATGTTACAGATAACTAAAAATAAAGTTACACACAAGTGGTTTACTCACTGTATAGTGAGTAAACCACTTGTCTACTAAAGGCAGCTATGTCCAATACACTTTGGTCTTGCAGACATTTCAACTAAGTGTCTTTCCCTGATATGCATGTTTGAATGATGGTTGACAGTTTGAATATGATTATCTTAACTATCTTTACTATCAATTGATTTCTTGAAGATAAAGGGACACTACAAACCTTGCACAAGCTGTATATCTGCAGGTGATGTTAAGCTGCACTGGGTGATTGCTGGAATTGTGATGATAGGCCTGCCTGTTTGTAGGGAACAACTTGAGTACTGAACACCATGCCTGGAAAATAAAACATTATTAAGAATGAAAGTGGTTGTGTCTGGAATGTGAGGAAAAAGCATTAATTTTACTAGCAAACACACAACTGGCATTAGGAGGAGGCAGCAGGCACCTACTGAAACAATAATTACTCCCAGTGAGGTCTAAAGCACTGTTTAGGGGGTGCTGTGAACTTATCACTAAACCCAGCTGTAACCTCACTGAATGTTTCCCTTTGTGTCTCACAACACAAGGGGGCAGTCACAGCCTGCCCTCTAAAGACAACTCTCTTCCTCCACACAAAACTACAAGCACCCAATAACACACACACCCTTCACTCAAAATTTCAAAATTATCATGGCGACTCCTACACCAGCCTCAGAGTCCTCATCTGGGGAGCGGACGATAAATGTCCCCAGGTCGGATTGCCCTTCTGTCGACGACCCTAAGTGTCTTGACACCCCCCTCAACTTTTTCTTCATTAACTTCTGCAACATTTGTAGTCTAAGATCCAATTTTCAATCTGTAGAACACCACCTCTCCTCTTCTAAACCTCATCTTCTTTTCCTCACTGAAACTCAGGTGTCTGAGGCAACTGACAGTAGCCCCTTTTCTGTTCCCTCCTACTTTCTCTATCCTTATTTTCGATCCAAAGCTGGATGCTGTGTTCATGTGCGCAACGACTTAACCTGCTCTCATGCCCACACTCTTTAATCTTCCGAGTTTTCCACCATCTGGCTACGACTACAGTCACTCTCAAACTAAATTTATCTTTGCTGTATACCTCTCACCTAACTCTTCTGACTATAAGAAATTCTTTGACTACTTAACTTCCAAAGTGGAGCAAATTCTGACCCTTTTCCCTTTTCCAGAGATTTCCATTATTGGAGACTTCATTGTTCACCACCAGCTTTGGTTTTCCTCTCCCTTCACTGACCATCCTGGTGAACTAGCCTTCAACTTTGCTATCCTCCACAACCTAGAGCAATCGGTGCAACACCCTACTGAGCCTACTCATATTCCTGACCATCTTGGAGATACGCCCAACATTCTTGACCTTTTCCTGACCTCTAATCCTTCTGCTTATGCTGTCACTCTCTCTTCTCCGTTGGGCTCCTCCGATCACAATCTCATATCTGTGTCTTGTCCTATCGCTCCAATCCCTCCTCGGGATCCCCCTAAGTGAAGGTGCCTCTGGCATTTTGCCTCTGCTAGTTGGGGGGGACCTGAGGAGGTATTTTGCTGATTTTCCTTGGAATGACTACTGCTTCCATGTCAGAGACCCATCTTTGTGTGCTGAGTGCATAACAGAGGTGATAGTGTCTGACATGGAGGTGTACATTCCTCACTCTTTTTCTCAACCTAAATCTTCCAAACCTTGGTTTAACACAGCTTGTTCTCGTGCTATAATGATAGAGAGGTGGCCAACAAAAGGTACTTAAGCCTTCCATCACCAGAATCTCATGCACTTTATATTTCTGCCCAGAACCATGCCAAGTCTGTTCTCCAATTAGCCTAAAACTCCTTCATCAACAGAAACTCAAAATCTTTCAAGATCTAACTCCCTTCATGACTTCTGGCATCTAGCAAAAAAAATCTCCAATAACTTTGCTTCTTCTTCTTTCCCTCCTTTACTTCAACCAGATGGCACCACTGCTATAACATCTATTTCTAAAGCTCAACTCTTCGCTCAAACCTTTGCTAAAAACTCTACCTTGGACGATTCAGGGTTTGTTCCTCTCTCTCCTCCACCCTCTGACTACTTCATGCTACCAATTAAAATTCTTTGCAATGATGTTTTCCATGCCCTCGCTGGCCTAAACCCTCGGAAGGCTTATGGACCTGATGGGGTCCCTCCTATTGTTCTCCGAAACTATGCCTCTGTGCTTGCATCTTGCCTAGTCGAACTCTTTCAGCTCTGTCTGTCAACATCTACCTTTCCTTCTTGCTTGAAGTTTGCCTACATTCAGCCTGTTCCTAAAAAGGGTGACTGTTCTGATCCCTCAAACTACTGTCCTATTGCTTTAATTTCCTGCCTATCTAAAGTTTTTGAATCTATCCTCAACAGGAAGATTCTTAAACATCTATCACTTCACAACCTTCTATCTGATCGCCAGTATGGGTTCCGTCAAGGCCGCTCTACTGATGATCTTCTGGCTTTCCTTACTGATTCTTGGTCATCCTCTTTTAGAGATTTTGGTGAAACTTTTGCTGCTGCCTTGGACATATCAAAGGGTTTCGATAGAGTCTAGCACAAAGCTTTGATTTCCTAACTACCCTCCTACGGCTTCTATCCTTCTCTCTGTAACTTCATCTCAAGTTCCCTTTCTGACCGTTTATTGCTGCTGTGGTAGATGGTCACTATTCTTCTCCTAAATCTATTAACAGTGGTGTTCCTCAGGGTTCTGTCCTGTCACCCACTCTTCTTATTATTCATTAATGATCTTCTAAACCAAACTTCTTGTCCTATCCACTCCTAAGCTGATGATACCACCCTGCACTTTTCCACGTCTTTTCATAGGCGCCCAACCCTTCAGAAAGTAAACATTTCACGCAGGGAAGCCACAGAATGCCTGACTTATGATCTTTCTAAAATTTCAGATTTGGGCAGAGGAAACTTAGTATTGTTCAATGCCTAAAAAACTCAATTCCTCCATCTATCAACTCAATACAACCTTCCAAACTACTATCCTCTCTTCTTCAATGACACTCAACTGTCCCCTTCTTCTACACTGAACATCCCTGGTCTGTCCTTTACTTATAATCTGAACTGGAAACTTCACATCTCATCTCTAGCTAAAACAGCTTCTATGAAGTTAGGCGTTCTGAGACATCTTCGCCAGTTTTTCTCACCCCCCAGCTGCTAACTCTACCTTATCCGTCCATGTATGGAGTATGCTTCACATGTCTGGGGGGGGTTCCGCTCTAAACAGGGTGGAATGAAGAGCTTTTTGTCTCATCAACTCCTCTCCTCTAACTAACTGTCTTCAGCCTCTCTCTCATTGCCGCAATGTTGCATCTTTAGCTGTCTTCTACCACTATTTTCATGCTAACTGCTCTTCTGATCTTGCTAACTGCGTGCCTCCCCTCCTCCCGTGGCCTAGCGGCACAAGACTTTCCTCTTTCTCTCACCCATATTCTGTCCACCTCTCTAATGCATGAGTTAACCAGTATTCTCAATCATTCATCTCTTTCTCTGGTATACTCTGGAACTCCCTGCCTGCTTCTGTTTTTCCACCTTCCTATGACTTGAATTCCTTCAAGAGGGAGGTTTCAAGACACTTATCCTTCAATTTTTGACTACTGCTTTGGACTCTTTTGTGTGACTTGGCATCTCAGTGGGCATTTTTTTATTGGATTTTTCTTGCCCTTGGCTGGTGTTCCTCCTACATAAAAAAAAAAAAAAAAAAAAAAAAAAAAAAATAATAATAATAATAAATAAATAAATAAATAAATAAATAAATAAATAAATAAATAAATAAAATAAAAAAAAAAGGCTCTGAGTATATTTCATATAAATTTAGAATACCAGTGAATAACACCTTAAGTCAGTCTGTGTGTGCTGATGCAATACACCAGTAAGATTAATCCTCAAAGAAGAATGACGAAGAATCTACATCAAAGGTTATCGAAAGTTATCACCTAAAAAAGTATACATCTATCCCTCAACATTTATAATTTGATCATTCAAGAATTGGCTCTAGGATTAAATTTTTCAAGGGGTGCTACCAATTCAAATCTTGCATGAGACAAAGCTCACCACACTACACACACACATACACACATATGCACACAGTAGCTCCCCAAACCAACTCACACTCCATTTGTTGCTTGGTAGCAATGTCAATTTAGAGCATTTTTGGTGAGAAAATATGTACATTTCCTTCTGTCTATATATTATATGCACATTTCTCACTGCTGCCTACTGACTCTACTCTGGAAGAAGCTGTTGCAGAGGCAGTGAAGAAGTCCCTGGCACTATGACAGTGGCTGCTGAAGGTTTTTGAGAGAGAGAGAGAGAGAGAGAGAGAGAGAGAGAGAGAGAGAGAGAGAGAGAGAGAGAGAGAGAGAGAGAGAGAGAGAGAGAGAGAGAGAGAGAGAGAGAGAGAGAGAGAGAGAGAGAGAGAGGTACCATACCTACCAT
Organism: Scylla paramamosain; assembly: GCF_035594125.1. Taxonomy (NCBI): domain Eukaryota; kingdom Metazoa; phylum Arthropoda; class Malacostraca; order Decapoda; family Portunidae; genus Scylla; species Scylla paramamosain. The sequence goes on from NC_087151.1 coordinate 16,428,067, forward strand.
GCCTCAGCAGCCATTTCCAGGCTCCCTTCATTCCCCCCCAACTGGCAGCCACAACCCAGACAGCACTTCAGCTGGAGTGCTCCGTCCTGGCAGGAAGGACACTTATAAGACTTGCTCTGCCAGCACACCCGGCCACCAAGCCAATGCAAGACAGCGAGGGGGCAGGCGTGTCAGCTGTCACCTGACTGTGGTGACTGCCAACGTAAGAGGACTCTGAACAAATGTTGGTGATCTCACCCACAACTTCGTCCTGCGGCACCATGCTGACATTGTCGCAGTAACAGAAACGTGGCTGAACGGTGAGGTGGAACTAACTTTTGGAAAAATTCCAGGCTATTCCCGGTGGATAAGGAAGGATTGTGACGGCAGAGCAGGTGGAGGAGTGGCCACCTGCTTCAAAACCGGCCTCCAAACCCAGGAATTGGAGGTAACACTCCCACACCTGACAGAGGCGTAGTTCTTCAAGGTTGTGATGGATGATTGCGGTGGACTCCTCCTCTGTCATGTACCAGCCCCCCAGGCAAAGAAGAGCTCCACTTGACTTCCTGACAGAGGAGCTAGACACTCTGCTCCTGCGCCACAAGTGCTCTCAGGTGATGATAGTGGGGGACTTAAATTTTCACCTGGAGAATGAAGCCTATACCAGCTTACTGAGTGTGCAGGGCCTGGTAAATCACGTAACGTTCCCCACCCACGAGCAGGGAGGGCTGCTAGACCCTGTGCTGTCAGGCCTCCCTGAGATCAGTGTCCATTGCCAGCAGCTAGGGCCAGTGGGCAGCTCAGACCACTATGCTGTACTGACACAAGTGGAGCTGAGTGCAGTGAGTGAAGTGAGGGAAGATGCTGTCCCGTGCACCATCTGGCTCTGGGAGAGAGCTGACTGGCCATCCATAAAGCACGACAAGGCGCACACTGACTGGGAGGTCCTTCTGGTGGGGGATGCTGAGGCCAAGGCACACACCCTCACCACCAAACTCCTCGCCCTCCAACAGCTGCATGTTCCCAACTGGGTGTACCTCACCAGCTCAGGTGACCCAGCCTGGTTTGGCTACCGCTGCAGGGCTGCTGCTGAGGCCAAGTATGCTGCTTGGCTGAAGTACAAGTGTCATCTGTCATCAAGGAATAAGGCACTACACCGGGAAGCCTGCAGATGTATGACAGCTACCTGTAGATGGGCGAAGAGACAACAGAGAGAGGACCTGAAGCGCAAACTGTGCGGCCCAGGAGTTGGCAACAAGACCTGGTGAAGCCTGATTAAGGAACAACAGGGGATGAGCCATCAAGACATTATCCCACCACTCACAAAGCCAGACCGGTCCACTGCCACGTGCAGCGTGGAAAAAGCTTCACTCCTGGCCAAGCTCTTCAGCACTAAGATGAAGGTAGAAGACCCAGAGCAACCTGCACCACGCCTGTCACAACAACATGGTTATCATTGCGTCGTTGGAAGCGGGGCAGGTTGAGCAGCTCCTCGGCATGGTGGACGTGAGTAAAGCCATCATCCCAGACAGTGTTAGTCCACGGCTCCTCAAGTACTATGCCAAGGAGCTATCAGGTCCCCTCTCTTCAGTCTTCACGTCTTGCCTGAGGGAGTGCAAGTGGCCCTCAATATGAAAGGAGACACACGTGGTATCGGTCCACAAAAGAAGCTCGAGGTCTGAGCCCACCAATTACAGACCAATCTCCTTGCTCTTCTTGGTGGGCAAGGTTCTTGAGCACGTGGTAGCTGGAGCCATCTGCCGGCACATGAGTGAGAACCACCTCCTCTCAGACCAGCAGTTTGGCTTCAGGCCCAGCCGGTCAACTGCTGATCTCCTCCTCCTCCTCCTCCTATCCAAGGACTGGCAAGACGCCTTGGATGAGGGCCTCGACACCCTTGTGGTGGCCGTGGACATTGCTGGAGCCTTTGATAGGGTCTGGCATGCGAGGCTCATCGAGAAGCTTCGCGCCAAGGGTGTCCAAGGGGACTTACTGGCACTGCTCGGTGACTATCTCCAGGGGAGGACCCTTAGAGTGGTGGTCAATGGGCAGTCATCAGGGCCTTCACCAGTAGAAGCCTCAGTTCCACAGGGTTCAGTGGTGGGCCCAATCCTGTGGAACATTTACATTGATGACCTTCTCCGGCAGCTACCAACAGTGGCAGTGTATGCTGATGACTGTACACTCTCCCGCTCTTACTCCCGCCTCGACAGCCAGCGAGCCATCAGTGAGTTGAACAGGCAGTTCAAACTGGTGGAGCAGTGGGGGAGAAGTGTGGCAGGTCAGCTTTGCTCCAGAGAAGACACAGGCCATGGTCATCTCACAGTCCCCAGGTGCCTCTCAAGCAATCGCAGGACAGCTGTACTTTGGTGGCAAGAGCCTGCCACTTCAAGACCATGTCAAGGTCTTGGGAGTGTCTGTGGATCGTGGCCTGTGCTTTGACCACCACATCGCTGCCATTGCCAATTAAGCCTCATTGAGAGTCTCTGCCCTGCATGGAGTGGCACCAAGCCTCGACTCGTGTGGCATCCTCACCCTGTACAAGGCACAAATACGTCCTTGCCTTGAGTACAGTGCCCTGTCCTGGATGTCTGGCACTGCCACCCACATGCAGAGACTCGATGCAGTCCAGTGGCGTGCCCTGCGACTGGTGGCGACCGAAGATGACCAGCAACCATCTTCACCTGTGACGTCCCTGGAGCACTGCAGGGATGTGTCGGCACTGGTGGTGTGCCACAAGGCCCAGGTGCAGGGCGTCCCCCACCTCACCCCACTGAGGCTTCCCCCCACGAGCCGTGCAGAGGCACACGAGGACTGCCCTCTGCAGTGACGAGATGGTGGAGATACCTTGTTCACACTCCAGGCAGCACCAGCACACATTCACAGCCAGGACATCATGGCTGTGGAACATGTTCATGGCAGCCACGCCCTTGGTACTGAACATGTCCACACACCAAGTAAAGTTGGTTGCCCACAGGTGGCAGGAAACCCTCCCATCTTCGCTGGTGCTCCACACATAGACACTCATAAACACAACTTCTTCTGCTTATTGTGCTTTTTTTGAGCGTGAACTTCATATTTATACCTTACTTTATACCTTATGTAATTATTGTATATAATGTTTTTTTAAATAGTTTTACATCCCATGTAAAACTTTAAACCTTATTGTGGATATGTTTAAATAAAAGAGAGAGAGAGAGAGAGAGAGAGAGAGAGAGAGAGAGAGAGAGAGAGAGAGAGAGAGAGAGAGAGAGAGAGAGAGAGAGAGAGAGAGAGAGAGAGAGAGAGAGAGAGAGAGAGAGAGAGAGAGAGAGAGAGACACACACTTTCATTCCCTCTCCTGCCCAATTGTGGAAAGTTCCACTTATCACACATAATACCAATGTATTATTGGGTTGTGTTGTGATCTGTGTATAAATTGTAAAGTTATATCAAAGGGTAATTAAGGTTAATATAGTACAAACTAAGTATTAGTTACTATTATAAATAAATTGGAAATTAGAGGTGTGCAGACTCTAGGTAGCCTTTATTTCTGTCATGTCAAATCATGAACCAAACTGTTCATTCAGGACCTGTTGTCAGCAACAGTCACTAGTCAGCCATCTTTCCAGTCAGTTCTCCACCACTCTACAGCTTGCACTTGTAAAATTCACTAAGTTGACAAGAAAGAGTTGGTCTTTGCTACATAACATGACCAGTCACTGGTAGTGGACACCAGCAAGTTGGAATCACCACCCCATCCATCACAGCTCTCTGCTACCCATATGTACCACAACTAAGCCATCAATCATTTATGATTATATCTAGTGATGCTTTCTGTGTTAGTGTATTAGCTGGGAAATTATAGGGTGAGTGAAGTTCTAAAAAGTTCCCACACCAGTAGTGTTGTTAATTTGGTGCATTTCTGACAACCAACTGTATACATTTCCAACTAATTATATGTTGTGTACATTTCCCACCACTGCCCAGCTGTCTCTCTCTCCCTTGCCCTCACTTATGCCATGACCACTTTGGTGTTGACATCATTTCATATTTTCACCATGGCCCCTATGAAATCTTCTAAGACATTGCTATGTTTGTCTGTGAAAGTACTCACTAGCTGCAGTAGTGACAATATGGAGTTGGAAGAATAGAGTGTGTGGTGACTGGACAGCATCAGCAGTTGTGTTGGCAATACTAAGGAATAGGGAGGATGAAGTGAGAGGCCTTATCAGAATATTCATCATTATTTTACTTCCTTTTATTAAATATTAAATAAGTGTTTGTAAAGACATGTACTTAAACAAGGACATAGGGGAATCAAAAGTGCTTTAAGGGGGATGCACCACCATAAGGGTGTCAGGAATTCTTTTTTAAGGAGGCACACTAATCATTCATGGATTTTCAGCATTTGCAAATGTTTCTGTTACCTAATCCCATCAAATATTGGGGGTTGGCAGTACTAACAAAACACGTTTGAAGGTTTCTGCAGTAGTTACAATATGGAGATAGAAGGGCAGAGCATATGGCAGTGATGACAAAGATGACACAGCACTGGCAGTTATGTTGATGATACCGAGTAGGAAGGGTAGAGCAAGAGGCTGCACAAAAATATTTAAAATTTTTTTAACTTTTTCTATGGAATATTAAATAGAATGTTTGCAAATACACGTGCAATGGGTTTCCTTTATTTTAATAAGGCCATAGAAGGTCAGAAATGTTATTAAGAGCTGCTCCAACACAGGGGTTCACAAGTTTTATATGAATGCACGAAATAATTGTGGATTTTTACCATTCATAAAATGTTTCTGTTACTTAACCCCAATGAATGCTGTGGGCTAGCTGTACTGATGAACAGCTGTGCAGTTTGCAAGGTGCCCAAAGCAAAGGTTGCAGAGTGAGGTTTAGTTGAACTATCAAGTGAAAGAGAAAAAAAATTAAAGCTACATACTTTTTAGCATATTTTAAGCTGTATTGTTTTAAGTAAGTTACTATTACAAAGGATATATAAAAATAAACATTCTGATAGCAATTCATTTGCAGTCAGGTAGGAGGATTAAACACAAATGGCAGACAACTCACCTCATCTTCTTGGCATGGGCTTCACAATTGAGGTGCTGCATCATAGGCATCTCCCCTGAGCATGGCTTGTTGCATGGCACACAAGTCAATATCACTTGGTTACCCAGCTGAGTGGATGATATTAGTCCACTCTTTATAGCAGCCTGCACATCTAAGAACAAGTAAACATATGATAAAAAAATAATTCACTCTCAGACTAGCATGTTTTAGCATTGTTCTTGGATCATAACCTAATGCTTTCATAATCTTGCATTATCCTTACGAATAGAATATAGGTGAAAATATTGATTTTCAAACCAGAAATTAAAATAAGGCTACTGTTTACACAGAAAGTATTCAAGATTCATATGGTTACTGAGGAAGTAATAAAAATTCAAAATAACAGCACAGTGATATGATGAACATAAGGCATGGACATCATGAACTACAGTGAATCTAATCTTACTTGGTAATCAAGGTGCTGGCTGTACCTGACCTGCACTACTGTCATGTTCACAGCAGTGAACTGATTGAAAATAATGGTTAACTCTTGCATTAGAGAGATCAACAGAATAGTGGAGAGAGAAAGTAGCAAGTCTTGTGCAGCAAGGCCATGGGAGGAGTGGAGGCATGCAGTTAGCAAAACTGGAAGAGCAGCTAATGTGAAAATAGCGGTAGAAGATAGCAAGACATGCAATACAGAGGTGATGAGAGAAAAGCTGAAAAGTCAGTACGAGAAGAGTTGATAAGATGAAATGTTTTTTTATTTCACTTTGTCTAAACGAGTAGTATGAGTGAAATCCCCTATATACGTGAAGCATACTCCATACATGGACGGATAAGGCTCCTGTAGAGTTAGCAGCTGAGGGGTGAGAAAAATTGGCAGAGATGACTTAGAATGCCTAACTTCATAGAAGCTGGTTTTTGCTCAAGATATGATGTGAATTTCCAGTTCAGATTGTAAATAAAGGACAGACTGAGGATGTTCAGTGTAGAATAATGGGACAGTTGAGTGTCACTGAAGACGAGGAGATAATTATCTGGAAGATTGTGTTAAGTTGATAGATGGAGGAACTGAGTTTTTGAGGCACTGAACAATGCTAAGTTTGCTCTGACCCAATCAGAAATTTTAGAGAGATCAGAAGTCAGGCATTCTGTGGCTTCCCTACATAAGCTGTTTACTTTCTAAATGGTTGGATGTCTATGGAAAGATGAAGAAAAAAACAGGATGATATCATCAATGCAGGAATGGATAGGACAAGAAGTTTGGTTTAGAAGATCATTGATGAATAATAGGAAAAATGAGTGACAGGACAGAACACTTTGGAACACCACTGTTAATAGACTTACAAGAACAGTGACTGTCTACCACAGTAGCAAAAGAACAGTCAGAATGGGAACTTGAGATGAAGTTACAAAGAGAAGGATAGAAGCCAAAAGAGGGTTGTTTAGAAATCAAAGTTTTGTGCCAGACTGTCAAAAGCTTTTGATATGTCTAAGACAACAGTGAATGCTTCACCAAAATCCCTAAAAGAGGATGACCAAGACTCAGCAAGCAGAGTCAGAAGATTATTAGCAGAGCAGCCTTGATGGAACCATACTGGCAATCAGATAGAAGGAAGTGATAAATGTTTAAAAATCTTCTTGTTGAGGATAGATTAAAAAATTAAGAGAGTTTAGTTTAGAGATCAATAGGACAGTAGTTTGAGGGATTAGAGCAGTCACCCTTTTTAGGAACAGATTGAATATAGGCAAACTTCCAGCAAGAAGGAAAGGTAGATGTTGATAGATAGAGTTGAAAGAGTTTGACTAAGCAAGGTGTAAGCATGGAGGCACAGTACAGTTTTGGAAAACAATTGAAGGAGCCCCATTAGGTCCATAAGCCTTTCAAGGGTTAAGGCCAGTGAGAGCATGGAAAACATTACTACAAAGGATCTTAATGGGCAGCATGAAGTAGTTGGAGGGTGAAGAGGGAGGAACAAACCCTGTATCATCCAAGGTAGAATTTTTAGTAAAGGTTTGAGCAGAGTTCAGCTTTAGAGATAGATGAGATAGCAGGCAGAAATGAAGGTAGATGAAGAAGTAAAGTTATTTGAGATAGGACATTTTGCTCATCATGCAATGTGTGATCCGCACATTGAGAATATGTGCACTGTGTGAGTCCAGTGCAATTTGTTATCTACACTCCCTCAAGAATATATCCTGACACACCATCTAGTCTGACTGTCACCTACCTGGGGATATAGGTATAAAATCCATAGAATGTGGATTATCACTGACTGGAAAATCTTGCATACTAGGTGGCACATTTGTAGGTGAGACTGAGTCATAACACCTGGTGCAGGTGTTGGGGATCGGGAATTTTTCACAGGAAGAAGTCAATGATCCATGTCTGTAGATGAAAAGCACAATAAGAACTCTAACCATGAGAGAGAGAGAGAGAGAGAGAGAGAGAGAGAGAGAGAGAGAGAGAGAGAGAGAGAGAGAGAGAGAGAGAGAGGAGAGAGAGAGAGAGAGAGAGAGAGAGAGAGAGAGAGAGAGAGAGGTTGCTTCTTCTTGGGAAAAAACATATCATCATTGTTGCAATATACTGCTGGCCTAAGGCAAGTATTAAATTGTTTTAAAGTTTATAAGACATTCTTAGATACACAAGCATAACCAGGAAAGAATCCATTTTTCTTGGAGATTTTAACAAAAAATTTGTTAAATAGTTCTGAAAACAATGTTATAGCAACACTAACCTTCTTTCTAGCTACAGTTGCTATCCCTGTATCAACAAACCTAAAAAGAGTATATAAATCAAGTATGACAATTACTGATCATATCTGGACGAAGTTATTATGTCATCTTTAAAAGGGGAGCTTTGCCACTGAAACATGTTTAACTTTAGGCCAAAAAATCTTAGCAAGCCAATGATCACTAGTGAATGGGGAATTTCCAAAGCTCTCTATCACTATGTGGTGCCACTGTACTAAGCTGCTGGTCTGAAAAGAACTCCTAACTACCTTGACTTTCCTATGTTCTTACAAAAAAATCTTCATTAAAGTATCAGCACACAAACTGATGTTGTCACTAAGCTTCACAGCAAATATCTTGATGTGAAAAGATAATCATAGTTCTTGTATTTCCCTGAAAACCAATCCTTTTTTAAAACATCTTACAACCAGTAAGTTTTTCCCTTATTCACAAGAAAAGTGAAATTCCCAAGGCCTTTAAAGTGTTTAACTTACATTTAAGTTATTCATTTTTGGGACATCATCATGTCTTTTGACATAAAGTTCATGTAATGCATTGTGCATGAAATGTGCACTTGGCAACTAGGGACAGGCACAATCCTTACTCCAAGATAAGGTCTGAGCTGCAATTGTTTACATTTGAATTGCACCACCACACTTACTGCATTGCCTGCATTGCATTGCCTGTTCCTTGCCCTTCACTGCCCCTAGTGAAAGTGAATAATGGATTCAACTAATTTGATTTTTGAAGGCAGCTCCAGAACCTTGCCTCCTCACCATCAACTTAAGTGTAGCAAGTTGGTGGCAGAAACAAGCCTATCTCATCCCAAGAACATCTGCCCTAAATTTTAAATGACTTTATTATTTTTAGATTTAGAACAGTTTTGGTTCATCCTTGCACTTTTCAACTGTATCCTTTCCATATCATTTCTCTTCCTCTCTTCTTATTTTCACATACTCATTTCCTGCTATCTTAAAGTCTTCTTCATTTTTTTGGTTTTCATTTCTTTTCATTCTTATCCATGCTTAGTCTCTTTTTTTTCTTTGCCCTTACACATCTTGCACTGAACCACATCTGTTTTCCTCTTTTTTTAGGTTTGAATAATGAGACATTTATTCACTCCTGTCTCATATATTTCAATAAAAATGTCATACTTATCTTGCACATCATTTCCTCCTTTCAGCTTTTCCCAGTCCACTTCATAAAATTTCTTAAGATCATCTATATTTGCTTTTCCATAGTTTCCTATTTTCTTTGTAAGATTCATCCTCTTCACTGACACCATTATCAGTCTCTATTTCCATCATTACATGGTCACTTTTTCCCATGGGGCACACGTATCTTAATTCTTTAGTTAGGTTGATTCCTTCTGTTAATATTAGGTCGTCTTGTTGGTTTGTCATCTCCCCTATATCTTGTATTTTCAGTCATCCATTGCATCATTATGTTTTCCATAGTCATCTTCAGAAATCTTTCTCCCTATGCAGACTCATTTCCTCCTCCTTTGAGTGTTTCCCAATCTACTTCTTTGCAGTTAAAGTTACCAACCAATAATAAGCTTTTATTACTTTTGATAATTTACTCAAACGCTGAATGGTATCTTCTATTATTTTCTCACATTCTTCCTTACTCCAAGAATTTTTTTTGGGTGGTACATAGTTTGTTATTACCGTTAGTATTTCTCCATTGTTATCCTCCAAGTTAATACTCACTATTTCTGCTTTTCCATCTCCATATTTCACTATTTTTGTCTTCACCTCTTTTCTTCTCAATATCATTACACCTCTACCTCCTTAACCATTCCTATCTCTTCTCTATATATTGTAGTTATTGTTAATGACCACCTGGTTTTCTTCTTTTAGCTTTGTTTCCGTTAAACAGACCATCTTTGGATTTTCCTCTTTTAAATAGTCTTGTAATTCCAGTTTTGTGTGTATCAAACCATCTATGTTGGTATACACCACAATTTGTTATTCATTTTTACTATTTTTCTCTATTTTATTTTCATTTATTTCTTTACCTTTATGTACTATTTCTTCATTCTGTCTCCCAGAACTCTCTAAAAAAAATTTCCTGCTGTTGCAGCTGCCCCATCCCTCCTACCCAGGACTCTCCCATACCATCAAACTATCACATCATGTGTTGCATGATCTGATGGTTGTGGTGAGTGACACGTTGCTATAAATGACTCTGTGTTGTCAATATGTGGAGCTTTATCTGCATTCTGATCACACTATCGCATTCATAAGGTTTTTTTTTTTTTATGTAATGTAATGATATATTTCGGCATTCAATGATTAACTGTTGAAAATAGTGAGCATAAGTAAAATATGTTATAACATTTTTATAATATCTTCACAATTCAGCTCATCATAATGGCATTTTCCCTTTTGTTTTGTCAAGTTTTTGTAATACATCTTGATTCTAGTCACTGCTGAGTCTAATGGTGTCAACCAAAACTGGCTATCCTGTATATGAAGTGAGTTATGGCATATAATATAGAAACATTTCTCACTTGAGCATGCAAAATGTGGCTTGATGTGAGTGCTAGCGAGAGAGTGGTGTAGCCAATCAGCTGCAACCTTACAAACCTGCCTAGGCACCAGGAATCTAGCTTAAGTGAACGGACTATAATATGAAATAACAAAAAAACAATCAGTCATAATCACTTTGGGTGCTAGCAGGACTAGAATATAAATAGTAAACTCACCTCATCTTTTTGGCATGGGCTTCACTACTGAGGTGCTGTGCCATAGGCACCTCCCCTGAGCATGACTTGTTGCATAGCACACATGTGAGCACCATCTGGTTACCCAGGTGATTGCATGACACTAGTTTACTCTTTATAGCAGCCTGTACTTCTGAGGACAAACAAACAAGTTTTACAATGAATTTTCCAACACTGGTATATTTCACATGCGTTCTCCTAAAATCTTGACCTAAAGCCTCCAGAACTCTTTTAAAATAAAGTGATGGAGATGTGTAGTTTTTTTAATCTTTATACAACAAACATATTTAATTTGAAGTAACAAAGCAATTATCCAACTTTATAAAAAATATTGCCCAAAAGTATTTCAAAAGCACAATTTTGATGTTGCATCACTGTTCAGTTTCCATCCACACTCCCTGGATAAAATAGAGTAGTTTTGATATTTGCACAGAATACAAAAAGTAACAATAAAATTAGATAAAAATAAATAAATAAAACAAATAACAAATGAATCTTCGTGTGTGTTACCTTTAATTTACTACCACTACCACACCTATGCAAGAGAGTAACATTCAATCTAGGCTTAGAAGTCAAATACAACTTACTTTATCAGCCTAGACAATGGAAATGATTAGGCACCTCAGGAAATTACAGTACGAGGTGTAGTCAAAAAGTATCTGATCTTTGGCCAAATAACAAGTAATATTTAAAACTCACAATTTTGATTTGGTCTCATTCAAAGATTTCACCTTTGGAGTCTACACACTTCTGCCAGCATTCCTGCCAAAGCTGGAAACATTTCTGGAAATCACTTTTTGGGATGCTGTAGAGATGTGCCATTGAATCTTGCTTAAAGTCCTCTGTTGACTGAAATCTTCTCCCTTTGAGTGTATTTTTGAGCTTTGGGAATGGCCAAAAGTCATGTGGAGTCAAGTCTGGGGAGTAGGAAGCCCGATGAACAAGTGGTGTGTTATGCTTGACAAGGTATGTTTGGATGACGTGAGTGGAATGAGCAATGAGCAGGCGCTTTGTCATGTTGGAGTTGCCAGTTCTTTGCTGCCCAATGGTTGAGTCATTTTTGCTGAACAGCTTCATGAAGGCAGCAAAAAACAGATAATATTCTCTGTTAATTGTCTGACGTGGTGCATATTCATGGTGCACAATACCTCTGTAGTAAAAAAAGTCACCATCAGTTTAACATTGCTGCACACCTGTCTTGTGAGGATGGGTGCTTCCATTGGGATGATTGGGATTTTGTTTCAAGGTTATAGCTGTCTATCATGTCTCATCGCTAGTGATGATAGTGTTCATAAAGTCTTGATCTTGGCTAGCACACTCCAGCATGTCCTGGGAGATTTCTTTTCTGCTTTCTTTCTGCTGGTCAGACAGCAACTTTGAATTTGGTATGAATTTGGCCAACACCCTCCTCATGAAAAAATCTTGTTTTAATTGACTGAACTGACTCATGGCTGATTCCAACTTTGGCAACAATCTCCTCAGTAGCTACACGATGATCTTCATAGACTTTTCCTTGAACCTTTGCAATAATTTCATCATTTCTGTTAGTCTGCAAAACATGGCTCATTGTCCACTGAGGTGCGATCATTTTTGAACCAGTTGTATTTATGTTTTTCCCATAGCATCATCTCTAAAGGCCTTCTCAATCTTCTTGATAGTTTGGGCATGTGTATCACCAAGTTTTTAGCAGAATTTGATACAGTATCTTTGCTCAATGTGCTTAGTCATCTTGATTCAAAAATAAAAATTGCACAGCACACTCTTCATGTCTGTACTCAACGTGTCACTGTGGGCAACTCATGCCACTTAGACACAAAAATTTTTGTGTATGCTTAGTAAGGATGCGGTCACCTAATATCCATGTGGATTTTGCTCACACATTATTACTTTGTGCTAACAAATTCAAATTCAAATATTTTTTGACTACACCTCATACAACCATGAATTGCTGAATGCTTTGCAATAGTGAACATCCCTCACTATGGTACATTTATTTATTTTTTTCTGTTCCTTAATTCCATAACCAGTAGACACTCAAGGTTATTAAATTTTCAAGAGAAAAGAAATCCACTAGAAGGATACTCACTAATTTACATAGCTTCATAATAATGGAATGTCAAAATAAACTAATTACTAACTGAGAAAGGATGCTGTGCTCCTACTGACAAAGCCGGAATGAGGAGCTCTGTAAAAGAGTAAATGATTTTCCCAAGGATGATTCACACTTTAGGAAGTTTTTACCTATTTAAAGAGCTCTTATTAATTCTATTATCATATATACTCTATTGTAGGTTCACTGAAAATTTTTTCAGGTAATTAAAAGCTTTCCTTGACATCTTAACATCATAAAGTACACAAATTATCAGGTGACCTCTCTTCAATAGTCTCTCGTGTGAGCTTCTGAAAAGCTACTTTGACAGCTGGTTGTAGAATGACAGCATCTAGAAGAGGAATAATAGCAGGAGGGCACCCCTTGGGTATATCATTAAAAAATAAGAGTCTTTATTCATATCAGAATATCATGTGATCCGATTAGATGTTTATAAAAACTCTGTTCATCTAATGGGAGTATTTAAAGAATAATTTTCATTACTTGATCCACAAAATTAAAAAATTTGATTGGGAAAATATGATAATACTCAAACTTTTTCATACCAGTCAGCTTGAACCCCTTAAAATTATATACACTAAAAGGTAAGCATGAAATCATAGAATGCATGAGCTTGAGGTAGCCTCAACCATCCACGAAAAGCCACTCCCCTACTCATACTCAATCATACTTTTTGAGTATCAAGGTGGGAACTGTCAAGCGGTTTTCTGTATTAATTCATTTTTTTCTTTCCTTCACTCCATCATGTAATAATATATTTACTTTATAAGTATATAATATTTCAAGTAAGCTACTCCATGAATTTCCAATTTTATCATTACTATGCTACCTTAGGGAAGGCCCTAAAAAGAGGACTTATTTCCAAATGAAGTGGACTTTTATTCCCATGAACCCAACTTAAGTTCAGATGAAGTGAAATTTCATACTAACAAACCAGACTCAAATTCCTATGTATTCAACTGATGCTCTGATAAGCTCAACATTAGCCAAAAAATATATCTTCCATTTTCCAGATTTTATGCAATTTCTTAAAAAAAATAAAAAAAATAAATAAAATAAATGAATATAAATAAATAAATAAATAAATAAATAAATAAATAAATAAATAAATAAAATAAAATATAAATAAAATAAAATACAATTAAAGGGCCCACTGTACTCAGATTTCCCAGTGCTTAATATCAAACATCTACTCAGCTGAGAAGGCAACCTGTACTTTGCCATCAAATTTAACATGAGTATCAGTCTACAACAGGCATGGCAACAGCATGCAATTAAACCTGATGCACACTCACATCATAAGATAAGATATATTTTTTTCAGTGGAGATTATTTATACAGCAATGAAGGTGCACTTCAGTTTCTGACAAAGTTCCTTTGTCTACAAATGTTTGTGTATGCAGCAGTGCAGTACCCTGCTGAGTTTTACAGTATCTGAGTTTTGCAATCCTCAAGTTTCGCACAGAATCCTAGATTCTTACTATCCTGATTTTTGCACATTATCTCCCCAAGTTTCACACTTTCATTTTGTATGTGTTACACACTCCTACCATTGACATCACAGATGGTAAAAATACATGCATACATGCTATGCAGTGGCAAATGTATAGAGGGAGCAGGGGGTGACCCAGGCCCCAGGCATGTGGCTTGGGGGTACCAAAAATTGGTTACCCAAATCTGTGCCAGTTTAATGGCTTTCTTTTCTTATGTCGATCATGCCATGGTCATGATGACCATGGCAGCGTTCAACATTTCATGTGAGAGATCTTTCTCGAAGCTAAAACTCCTGAAGACTGACATCGATGACCCAGACCCAGCTCTGTGATCTTGCAGTCCTATCGATCAAGAGGCAGCAGACAGACTAGCTGAACAAAGATGATGAGCTCACTTTGTTCTTTTCAAAGAAGTGCGGGCATGGGAAGGAGAAATAATTTTTGTGCATTATTTATAATGCTATTTCTTTTGCTAATATATGTGCACCTGCTATCTATCGTTTTCCTTGTTTCCCAAGTGGAACTAACACTTGCCTTCTCTCTGCTTTTGTTCTTCCAACTGAGATTGCACCTGCTTGTTTTGTAAATTGAATGCTACTTTGAAAAGAATTTTGATCATAGAAAATATAAAATAAAATTTCTTCAGTTGCATCAAAGTGTGATTTTACCTTCGCTGTTTCTAGAAAGTATATAATGAGTAACTACTGTTTTGCTGTTTTTCTTACTGCCTCTAAGATTGTTCGTGTTCCACTAGCCTGCCATTTGATAATTACTTTTACTGAGGATGAACATGGGCACTGTGGGCACTGGTCAGTATAATGCCCATGACACCAAATTTTAAAGGTTTGCCACTACTCCTATGTATTGTATATTTATTTCCATGTACAGTTCATATACATGAATGTACTAATTTGTAGTGCATAAACCACTGTTAGCCACAGCATGTCATGCCAGCTTGAATGCAAGACAGGGAGAGAAAAGACGCTGACAGTGCCATTGCATTGTGAAAAAACACACAACTACATGGAGTTCTTAGTTTATGATGGTCTTGACTTAAATAATTTCATGGCTATGACACTGGCAGTGCTTTTTCCTGTGCAATTCTTTACTTGGAAGCAAAAAAAAAGTTTAAGTGCTGCACTTACACTGAGGGTACTGATATGCTCTCCAATGCAATCATCTCATTTTTTACACTACACCACACAATCTTTCCTGAATCAAATAAAGTAGACAAAGAAATATCATGTATTGCAATTTGATTTTGTTTTATTTATTTTGTTTTGGATATTTTCCTCTATTGGTTTCTTTGGTTAGATCAGCTTGCAGACTTCCGCCCTTTAATTCCTTTCATGCTGCATTGAAAAAGAAATTAACCCTTTCCTTCCGGCAATCGTATATATACGATTGCAAAAATGCGTCCGTAGCGACGGCAATCATACTGGTAATCAAGAATTTTCGCGCCTCAATTTTGAGGTCCAAGCGCGGTTTCTCGAGTCAGATGGTGTGAGTGGAAGTGTCTGGCATGTTTCCACATGTAGTGTTGTCACTAGCTCTGGAAATTTAGCGGTAACTAAGCTATTTTCCCTTTCTCCGGGCGACACTTGGCAACCCCAGCGACCCGCCGGGTGGAAAGCACTCACCGGGTGGAAAGCACCATCATAAGTGTGAAGAGACATCCTGATAAGAGCCAAGGATCTCAGATCATAACTCACTATGGAGCAGGACACAACATATGTATTTAGCAGTGCTTCTGAGTTTGAAGACAGTGACAGTGAATATTTAGAAGAAGAAGCTGAAGAAAGCGAAGACATTAGTGGGGACTCGGAAAATGATTTACAGGATCCACCTGTTTTATCAGAACAGAGAGATGATACCTATCATTCTTTATTGTTAATTTTTTCATTATCTTCGATTTTATAATAAAATGGTAGAAGGTAACTTGTCAGAGAGAGAGAAAGAGAGAGAATGTTATTTGCCTGAAACTTGATGTGAAAAGGGATGAAATCTCTCTCTCTCTCTCTCTCTCTCTCTCTCTCATTGGAAGTGTACAATTTCCCCTCCAAGATGAGAGAGAGAGAGAGAGAGAGAGAGAGAGAGAGAGAGAGAGAGAGAGAGAGAGAGAGAGAGAGAGAGAGAGAGAGAGAGAGAGAGAGAGAGAGAGAGAGAGAGAGAGAGAGAGAGAGAGAGAGAGAGAGCGAGAGCGAGAGAGTGTGTGTGCGCGCGACGTCATCGCTCTCCGGGCTATTTCTGGATGACACAGCAGGAGGAGGAGGAATCCTTTATAAGGCATAAACTCAACTTTCAGAGGTCACATCGAGCTACAAAGTATATCATTGTATTCAGAATAACAAAGAGAAAATAATTATTAGTATTCAAACAATTTTCTGACAATTTCTAGGTTTACCATTTTTAGCCGTCATACAAAACGGGAAAATAATTTAAGCGCCGGAAGGAAAGGGTTAATAAACAAATAAAATAAAATAAAATAAAATAAAATAAAATAAAAATAACACAAAGAACTAGTTAGTGAGCATGGTGGAGGAATATGTTGTTGTGTGATGATAGACTGAGGAAGGAAGTGTTGGTCAGTCTTGGTTGTGCTCCATTTTGGATTACTACTTATCATTTGCTCTCTCATTTGTGTTACTTTTTCTGGGAGCAGTCTGCCCTTCATTACGGCTCGCAAGCATAAGGCAAACTCTTCTGATGGCAGTGCATTGAAGAAAAAGGAAAGCAATTACCATGAAGTTAAGTCAGATATAGTAAAATGAGCACAAAAGGAGAAGCACTGACAAACATTGGCTGGATGCTTGGCCTAAGCTAGTTAACTGCCACACCACTGCCAAACACCAGATGTGAGAACAAAACACATACACACATGGTGGTGCTGCTACACTGCCACGCTGCTGCATCATACCAGAAGTGAGGACAAAACACACACACACACACACACACACACACACACACACACACACACACACACACACACACACAGAATTCTAAGCCATGCAGCTGGAATAATTAAGCATTTTTCCAGTGTCATCAGTATCCCAAGTTTTGTGATCCTTGAGTTTAGCGTCATGCCTTCAGAAGAAAGCATCCGCAAAACTTGAGAGGATACTGCATGTTACCAGGATTTAAGTCAAACTTGTGTTGCCCTGTTTTTGTATAAACATACCTTTGATCCAAACATAATTTTTATCTGAATTTCACAATGTTCCTTGTCTGCACCAATTCAAATTATCAACACTTGTTCATATATTTTTTTTTATTTCAAAACAACCATCTTTTTAATTTATATTCATATTCCTATGTTTTTCAATAATTCTTTATCAACTGGTTATCATTTATATAATATGGCTTTGGGTCATACAATGTCTGCATCTTTTTTCTTACTGTCACAATCTTCTGTATTTCTTACAGTAAACTGTGTCTGGCATCTTTTTATCTTTATGGCTGGGCATTTAAGGCAGTAGATAACAATGACATGATGTAATAGATCTTTATTTTAATAATTCTTTTCATAGAGCTTCCTGTGAAAGATTGTTAAGCAAGATTAAAATTCATGGAATAAATGGTAATATGCAAAACTGAGCTGAGGCATAGGTTAGCCAAGGTTACAGATATATGAAAAAATATAAGATTGAAATAAAGTTATTAGTGGTGTTCTACATGGGGCCTGATTTAATTTAGTCCTTTTAATTTTCATTGGGTACATAAACTATTTACATTTTGGCTAAATAGTGATACCAGAAAATTTGCAGATAATACAAAATGTACAGACCAACTGGTCTTTTGCAGTCTTTTTATTTTCATATGTTCTATGTATATATGGCTAAAAGATTGCTCATGGTTTTGTGGACTTTGTTGAATAATCAGAGGCTGATATAAAGTCTTGCAATGATGGAAGTATGGCAAGATGTGTAGAGTGAGAAGTAACTCCTCTGAAATATGGACAGTCTGGGCAGATGAGTTGTGTGTGTGTGTGCATTGTCATTGTTTGAAAAAGAATTGCTTGTCATAGTGCCCACATCCAGCTATATACATTCTGCTGGTTTAAGCAGAAATCAGGTTAGTTCCTATGCCTCTCTCCAAGAGTTGTTAACTCACCAGTAATTACTATTGACAATATAATTATATCAAGCAATAATTAGTAAAAATTACATGTGTGGACCTGCGACAAATAAAATGAAAATAAGTTTATTTATAGCAGTCAATGTATTGTGAAGTTCAGCTGCAGAGGAAGAAGAGTAGCAATAGAGGTGGTAGTGGTGGTGGTGGTGGTGACAATGATGTCCATGCTCTCCTAATTTCTTTCTTCCGTTAGCTTGATTCCAAAGATTTAATGGTTATTCACCCACTCAAGATTTAATGCTAAAAGAGGACATAAAAGAGAGAGTGTGTGATGACAGTGAGCCAATGCTGTTGCCACCTTGCATGAGTTGTAAATAACTAAGTGCTGCCAAGTTAAGAGCAAGCCTCTGGCATGCCATTCTGGATTTTGTTTATGCCTTGGTTATGCAAAATTTTCCATGGTTGAACCTTAAATATGTAATTGTAATCTCATGCTTTCTAACATCATAAATGCAATGCTGTGCTATCTGCTGAGTGAAATACTGCCCTACTTTGAAGTGACAAATGTGTCAAGTATGACTTCACTACACTCCTGGATAATCATGGAAGAACAGACTAGGCACAATGTATGAGCTACCATTTCATCATTTGTATTTTACATGAACTTATGTTCATTAAAAGTGGACATGAAGAGAATTTCACATAATCTGAATAGTATATTCTCAAAAGGAGTATTATTAAGACCTGTGGCTCTGATTTGTAAACATGTGTAAGCCAATGATTTTAAACTTAAAAGATCTGTGGTATAAACAAATATGTAACACACAACATCAATTAGCTGTTGAAGAATACAAGTATACCAGCTAGATAAATTATGTATGTAACCTAAAAAGAACATAAATAAATAAAAGAAAAAAAAAGAATAGATAAAATAATAACAATAATGAATTAATATTAATGTTCCATCACCCTGAATATAAGCACACAAGTGACTGCTAGTGGTGGGAGGCAGAGGCATATCACTGCCTGAGAACCTGTAAGTCCACCAGTCTTGACTGGTGGAAAAGGGCACTCCCATCCTTTCCTATTTGCAGGGATTGTTTAGCTAACAGGAATTAATTCATGGATATTGATTTTAGCAGCAACTAAATTTCAGATCCAACTTAAAGGTGAAGCTATTTTTCTAATTAGCCACACAAATTTACTTTGTATCCTTACACATTAATGGGAATTTAATAAGCTGCTTTTTCTATGTGAACCTCTACAAGTTACCCCAAATCAAGAATTATTAAAGCAAACATCAATGATTCTTTACTGGATAATCAGACTTCATGTAATTCAAATTTCTTCTCACTAAAGGCGACTTTCTTTATTCTATATTCACTTTTTAAGTTATTTTGTTGTGTCTTTATAGGTATGTTGCACAAAAGAATGGAGATTTCTTATAGACCCAATCC
This sequence comes from Scylla paramamosain, assembly GCF_035594125.1. NCBI lineage: Eukaryota > Metazoa > Arthropoda > Malacostraca > Decapoda > Portunidae > Scylla > Scylla paramamosain. Next base: position 16,447,684 of record NC_087151.1, read on the forward strand.
TTATCAGCTTATTTCCTATCAAGTCAATGTCTCAACTTTGGTGATCAACTTTAGCATTATTTTTTCATAGTCCCAGTTGGGCACCAAACTCAAAGTTTTTTGAGACTCTCCAGTCTTTTATTTTGGGAATGTACGAAACATTATAAAAAATCTGGCATTCACAGAGTTCCTCTATACCCTAATGTCTGCAAATAATAGGGTGTGATGAAATTTATTCAATCTCTTAATGATGTGTATGCAAATTAGGTATTACAGATAGTATATGAAGTATTTACCTGGACTTGTTACAGCTTTTAATAAAGTTCCCTCAGAAAGAGGAACTTGTATAACCTTGGTTAGTAGCTTCCACAAGAAAAGGTTACTCTAAAACAAAATCTATGTACTTCCCACTAGAGAAGAGCATCCTGGATAGGTAACCTTTTTGCTCCAGATATATGCTGTCCAGTCCCTTTGAGAAGATAAGGTTACTAAAGGAAATGATGATGATGATGATGATGATGATGATGATGATGATGATGAAAGGCACCAACAAAATGCTGATTTCAAAATTATAGTCATATGGAAAAGATGTGCATGAAAAGGGATTGTTTCTCAGATAAAAACACGTTCTTATCATGCAACTAGTGTACCAATAGTTGCATGATGAGAGAGAGAGAGAGAGAGAGAGAGAGAGAGAGAGAGAGAGAGAGAGAGAGAGAGAGAGAGAGAGAGAGAGAGAGAGAGAGAGAGAGAGAGAGAGAGAGAGAGAGAGAGAGAAGCATAGATGGGACTGAAGTACGATTGCTGTAAGGATGTGGTAAGATGGCAGTGGTGGTGGTGGTGGTGAGACCAAGAACAGTCCAGCAATATTCTAAGCTCTATAGTTAACAATCATGGCTGTGAACAGTAGATCCATCAGTTTCAATCACTTATAAAAGAAAAGAAAATCAGGCAGTGAAGATGTGTGGAGCTAAGATGTAGTTGTGGTGTATGGAGTAAATGGTGAAGGTAATAGTAACTGTTGTGTGTGGAGTTAATGGTGAAGGTGATAGTAGTTGTGGTGTGGAGTTATGATATACTTTTGATGTGTGGAGATAAAGTGAAGATGATATTACTTGTAGTGTGTAGAATTATGGTGAAGGTAATAATAATAAAAGTGGGCATTTCCTTGAACTGCTGAATTCTTGCTAATCTGATACCTGTATTCTCAAAGAGGCACTCATTTCTGGATCAGAACCTCTTTCTTATCTCCCTCCCCCACTCTCTCTCTCTCTCTCTCTCTCTCTCGTTTTAATAATGATTATGATAATGATGATTATCTATATACCAGGCTGGTAATCCCACATGGGGTGGGCCAGACAAAGCACCACACACTCACACAGACTTCATTCAAACTCTTAGCCCTGTTGGCCCCTGGCAGAAAGCAAGTCTCATGCATACCTAAGAGTATGCTCATAATTTTCCTTGACATTCACATATTGTGAAACTGTGATGTAGCCTCTCACTTCATCTTCCCACCTCTCAGTATCACCAGCTTGACTGCCAGTGGTGTGTCATCACCACATGCTTTATCCTTCCACTTCCATACCATCACTACTGAGAAAAACAAACATATGTTTTGTTAATACATTGATACTCAGGCAATGTTTAATCCAGAATCTTGTACATTTTCAGCTATCTATATTTTAAACATGATGTAGCTGTGTGATTAGTTTACTGTGCAGACAATGCTAGAATTGCAGCACAGTACCAATGTTGTGTACACTATGCTGAGAAGAGGATACCAAACCATCTGCCAGGTATTTCATATATCTTATTATCAATATCTGAAAGGAGTTATATTGACAATCTACTATCACTATATTATCTGTTAGGATAGAAATGGAGCAAGATAACAAGCGTAATGAGTTATAACATAGCACAGAAATGTACTCTACATATGTGTGACTGTAAAAGTCCTACCATTGAGTTTTAAAATAGATTTTATGTATTATCAACATCTGCCAGGAAGTTATTATTGCTATGTCTGTGAAATATATTAGAAGAGAAATGGGTCAAGTAAAACCAAGAACAATTTTAGCAGCAGGAGTGATTATGCACCAGTCCAATCAAGAAGCCCTGCATTGTGGATGTGTGTAACTAGTGTTGAGTAGAAAAATGGTTTTCCTCTGATTTTTTTACTTATGGTCCTTTATCTTATGCTAGTTGCACCTTCAAAAGAAGAAGGAAGTGGAAGTCATGATATAAATGGAAAACAAAACACAATAACAATAAAAGAAAAGAGGAAATGTTGTAAAAGCTAGACTGTGGTGTTTGTTTGTCCCCTCTGTGAAAGAAAAGACACAGGATCATCAGCTGCATATAATGTAAAGGTGCAGAAAAAATTTAAGCAGTTCTTTGCTGACACTGATAAAAAAAGAAAAAAAGTGGATATGAATAAATGTGTAAAGATGGAAATAGTACAAATCATGAGTGACTAATGATACTGGTTTAAAGTGAAGGAGTGACAGTACAGAAATATCTGGCACAATGATGATAGAATAATTTAAGGTATTTCACAGAAAACTTGTTATAAAATTTCACTTTGAGTATATTGAGAGGTTGTTGTAGAGATTCCACAAGTGCCAAATCATTTTGATAAGTAAAGTTTGTGGAGGAAAAGAATCAGTGAATGATGAAACAATAGCAGAATATATTCACAGGTTCATCAGGCATATTTTCCATTTCCACTTTCTTAATAGTTGTGTTCAATTTACATTTAGTACAGAGTAGCTGCTTCATCTTATTTGAAAACATTCTTTGGTACATGAGGTACACACATTGGAAGGTATATGCTGAGGGGTAAATCTCGGTTAATATGGAAAAATGGCTAATTCAGGATGGCTCTAGAACCAAGGATGCCAATGTGTTGATGGTCAACCTGTATAGTAACTACAGAAAATTTCTGCAAACATGATAAGGTGTCCTGGAAGATCTCTTAAGCCATGTCTACATTATGCCTCATGCCGCACAACCTGACGTGGGTTTAGGTGGGGATCGGTGGGGGAGGGGGGGAAACGTTCACACTGTAGGGGAAGGGGACACTGATCAGCGCACTGCCATGCTGTGCACTAGCTAGTAGCATCTGCTTGGGACTATATTCTGAAACACTACTCTAGTTGAAGTGACACAGGATTTTAAGGATATTTTGATGGTTCCAGTGACAGATTAACAAGATTTCTACATTATTAACAGGAGAAACACTCTTGAGAACCCGGCTAATTATCACTGTGACTTTTGAAAATAGTCGTGGTGAGAGAGCAAAGTGTTTTTGAATATAGGCCCTGCTGGACTGCCAAAGCTGTTGTATGTATGGATGTGGGCCACTGCCAACACTACTCATCCAGAGGCACTTTTATGGTGCATTGAAGGGGGGGTGCAGATTGTACAAAGCTAGGGAGGGAGGGAGGGAGGGGGAGGAGAGAGAGAGAGAGAGAGAGAGAGAGAGAGAGAGAGAGAGAGAGAGAGAGAGAGAGAGAGAGAGAGAGAGAGAGAGAGAGAGAGAGAGAGAGAGAGAGAGAGAGAGAGAGAGAGAGAGAGAGAGAGAGAGAGAGAGAGAGAGAGAAAGCTTTGGTGTAAGGAATGGATTTTCAGGCAGAGTGAGAAGCTTTGGTGTAAGGAATGGATTTTCAGGCAGAGTGTAAAGGGAAGTTTTACACAAATTTTTGCTGAACATGAAAGAGAATGCCATGATGATTTTAAGAACTACATCAGAATGCCTGTGGATTCATTCTACAATTTGCATCTAGACTTGCATTCCTCACTGCCTTGTTCTTGTAGTTTTTATTTCTAACTTGCCACAGACATGGATGCTCTTTCAAGAGTTCAATGAACAGCCGAGTGTTCCACTCAATGTTTTCGTCTGTCATAAATGATGAGTGAGTGAACGACCTGCACCCTCCTTCCTTGTGAGAATCCAACTGAGCTGTTGCGCATCAGTGTGCAAGTCACCACCATGAAATGCCCACAGCTAGATTTGGTTGTGATGCGCGGCATGCCACCTCGCTAGCTCCATATGAGGCGTTTAGTTACATAGTGACATAAGTGCCAAAATCTAAAAGTGGAGAAAAATGCAGTTCAAGTTTGGCAATATGCACAATACAATAATTTTTTATTGGAATGAGCTAGGAAGCTCAAGTTTGTTTTAAATTGAAGCTAAATGACTTTGCTTTCTATTCAGCATGAAGACATTAAATATTACACAACACATTCTGAATGATGCAACATTGTGTTTTTCTCCATTTTTTAGTACACATTGAGAAAAATGTCTAAACACACCCCAATTCACATTTTTTTTTTCAAATCATGCTATCTTATAAGTGCGTGCGTGTGTGTGTGTGTGTGTGTGTGTGTGTGTGTGTGTGTGTGTGTGTGTGTGTGTGTGTGTGTGTGTGTGTGTGTGTGTGTGTGTGTGTGTGTGTGTGTGTGGAGGAGGGGGGGACATCATCTGATTCAAGCCACTCAACCACAGCCATTGTGAATTTGGCAAATAAAGTGGCAGGGAGGCAAAAGTTATGTATATTCCTCACTTTGCCATGGCCAAACCATTCACTCTATGAGCTTTAGGTCTGTTTTCGAGAGGAAAGATGACTCTATCGTTGTAAAATTCTACCTTATGGGTGCATGTAGAGCTGCACAATTTGCAAGTAAATATGAATAATTTTGGGCAAAAGTGAGAAATAGTAATTCATCTACCCTACCCATGCACTAAAGTGATGGTATAAGCAAGATCGACAAAAAACACAACAATAAAAGTGAAATTATGCTATAAATTTAAACACAGAAATAGAATACATTTAGTTATTTCTATAAATCTTACACAGTTGTGTATGTATGTATTTAAAGACAAAATCATATTGCTTACAAGCAACACTAAAGCAGGAAAAATACAGTATCAGAATGGTGTGCAAGATGAGGGAGGTTGGCAGTTGGGCCAGAGAATGTACCACAGAGCACTCCTTCACTATCCCCGATAAAGGCAAAAATATATCAAGATAAGTGTTGTTACAGTTTTCTCCTGAGTTCTAAATAATTTCCAATTTATTTATGCAATAAAAAAATCAATAGGGGCTCAGGATTGAGATGAGAAAAGCACCAAATAGCATTTGGCTATATAGGTTAAGGTGACCAACTGAGTTATTTTCCATTTTTGTTATTTATGAACCATACTGCACCAAATTTCTATGAGCTATAAAGTTCTTTTAAATGAATTATATGTATAAATTTCATTAAATCTGGAGCAAGTTTTCCTTTTTTTGAAAATATAAAAAAAATGAGGTTTAGATTTTTGCACATTTTGACGACAGTTTCTCTTGGATTTTCTTGAAAACTTGTCACAAGATACTTCTACGGTTTAAAAAAAAAAATGTGACAGAATTTTCATTTTTGGTTTCATTGTCAAGAAAAAAAATCCAAAATATTTCCTCATCTGGATATTTCTCTTAAGCTAGAAAAAACTAAACACTCAATCAAAATTGTCACATAATTATTTTCATATATTTTAATACTCTTTCTAATAACACCAAAATCATCAAAATTGGACAATAAATGGCAGAAAAATACGCCTTAATAGTGCAACAAGTTAGTTTTGAGATACAAGGCTCTAAAGTTTAAAGGGATGCTCATGTGCTTTTCATCCATATATAGCAGCTATGTAATACTGGAATTTTTAGATGCCAAGTATTATAATGTATTTAATTTGAGTTGTTGATTATTTCGAGCCATAGCTGCAAGCATTAGATTCATAGATGACATTTTGTTGGCATCTGGAATCTCTTAGATGGAACTGTGCATACTTCATTTTTACAATGAGGGCGAACCACACTGGTGCTCAGCTAATATCCAGCATCCTTTTGCCATTACCTCGCTCCTTTGGTTAAGGTAAGACTTCTTCTTACCCACTGTGGTGGAAGAGAGCAAAAAGTGGGGAGTCAGTGAATGCTAAACATGTACAGAGGTTGATGAAAGAGAGAGTATCACAAGCTCCCTCCCTCTCTCTAAGCAAGTAGAACACGCACTGAGACACTGCCGCTCTTCCTTGCTCCCACTCTGCTAGGCTGTGAGAAGAAACCTCCATACTCCACTATGAAAAAAAACTGTTCAATGTAAACTTTTTTTTTTTTTTAATTAATATTTTCTATCACCATCTCCCACCTACGATAACTGACTGAGTGACTAAGTGTGAGCAGTGGGCATTTAAATGGGTATTTAAGTGGCATTTAAATGTGGATGACAAATTATTGCATATGTATTGTGAAGTACTAGGCCTAAGGATGTCACAAAATAATTTTTACATTTTTTTTTACATTTTCAGATTTTTTACTTGGCTAGTCCCCTTAAGGACTCATTCAGGTTTTTTAGGCCTTTTCACATTGGGTAAAAAATTCTTGCTTATATGAACTCTAACATTTTTCACTGTATAACCAGCTTGTTTCTAATATTTTTAATGTCCCAATGTGATGTTGAAGCCAACCATGAAAAATTTTCATATTAATGTTATATCACAAACACATATCTTGATTTTTCCATTATAATGTAAATATTACAGACCCAAATAATTTCATAGTACAACTGAACATAGGCTGATAGTTGATGCAAAATGCAGACAGAGTAGTTTTAAGCTAAACATGTTTTTATTCATGTTTGAGAATTTTTTGTTTCTCTGGAAATTTTCTAAATATGCAAAAACAGGAAATATGGAGACTTAACAGTAATACAGCATAAGAAACTAAAATTTCTCTGAAATCTAATCAAAGGACAATTAATAATACTCAGCTTTGATTCATACCCATTCTCACACTGGTTTTACATAAAGCATATCAGATAGTTGTCAGAGAGGTTTGTATCATAATTTTATGCTACAGGAATGTGGATAGCTGACAAACCAACAAAACTGTGTCCCAAAGGTGACAATATATAAGTATTATACATGGTTACAATTGAAACACCTCAAAAGATAACTTACCACTGATGAAGGAGTCTGGAATGTCGTAGTTTTGTTCCACAGCTGCATCTAATTTACACCTCAAAAGATAACTTTACCACTGATGAAGGAGTCTGGAATGTCGTAGTTTTGTTCCACAGCTGCATCTAATTTACACCTCAAAAGATAACTTACCACTGATGAAAGAGTCTGGAATGTCATAGTTTTGTTCCACAGCTGCATCTAATTTGAATTTTTGCACTGCTTTCTTATGCTTGACTCCTTGAAGATGAGCCTCAGCAGGAATGATGCCAGTCACAGTGATTTTGCATACCTGACACTTAAACAGATTCTGGAAAAAATAAATAAATAAAAATAAATAAATAAATAAATTAAAAAAATTGTCCATGAAATGGCATGCCTACATCACATGAAGCACTAAAAAAAGAAAGGCTGAATTCACCACCAAAAGAAAAGGAGATTTTTGGTACAATTGGAAGCTTGCTCCTTTCTTCTATAATCTGATTCTGAGTTCATCTCTCTATTACTGAAAAGGACAGGTAAATAAGGTGAGTAAAATCTAGCTTCCCCAGCTCTTGCACCACTAGTTGGCTATGAGTTGTACATTATGGAATGGAGAGCCACACTTGCCACTGTGGCTGCTGCCCAGGAGCTTAGCATGCAACATTTTGAGTCAATCAGCACCTGACCTGGAACCCATGGGCTAATCATCATGCAGCTTTTAGACAGCCTCAAGGGATGGTGTTTATTGTTGCTCCCTTCATGTCATATTCACTGTTTAGGCCACTGTCCTTAATTTTTTTTCCAGAAATTTGTGACACAACCTTCCAGACAACAATCCCCTTTTCTTCAGTGACACTCGGCTGTCTCTGTCTTCTACATTGAACATCCTTCATCTGTTCTTTACTTATAAGCTAAACTGGAAACTTCACATCTCATCTGAGTTGTCTCTGCCAGTCCCCCCACCCTCCCCCTACTAACTATGTACAGGGGCCTTATCCATGTATGAAGTACATGTATGGGGGTTCCACTCATACCACTCTTTTAGACAACGTGGAATCGAAAGCTTTTCATCTTATCAACTTCTCTCCTCTAACTGACTGTCTTCAGCCTCTCTCTCATCATTGCAATATTGCATTTCTTACTAATTTCAGTAATCTCAGTCATTCATCTCTTTCTCTGGTAAACTCTGGAACTCCATGCCTGCTTTCATATGACTTAAACTCATTCAAGAGGGAGGTTTCAAGACACTTATCTTGTAATTTCCGACTACTGCTTTCAACTCAGTTTGGGGACTGGCATCTCAGTGGACTTTTTTTTATTATTTTTTTGTTGCTCTTGAATGGTCCCCATCCTACATGAAAAAAGGAAAAATACTTCAAACCTTCTGTTTCACTCTAGATTATTTTTAATAGCTTATATAAACTGATTTACATACACAAGGAAAAATTTTAAAAATAGATAAAATGCCCCCCAAAAAACAATAATCTCCCCACCCCCCCCCAAAAAAAAAAAAAAAATGCAATTCTTTTTTCAAATCCAGTATTTTTCCTATCCTGCTCTTTGGTGACAAAACATTTCATGCATACTGTAGTAGCTGACTCAGATGCCATACCTGTTCTTCCTTAGTGATCAAACTTAGGCCTCTACCTAAAACTCTCATTTCTACTTCTTTTACCATGCCATCCATATACAAGTTGGATAACCAGAGATACATGCCACATCCCTGATGCAAACCTCACCCACACCATCACCAACTCTTACACATGGGCTGCTATTCTCCAAAACTGTGCCTCTGTGCTTGCACCTTGCCTAGTCAAATTCTTCAAATTCTGTCTATCAGCATCCACCTTTCCTTCTTGCTGGAAGTTTGCTTACATTCAATGTTCCTAAAAAGGGTGACAATTCTAATCCCTCAAAATACTGTCCTATTGCTTTAATTTCCTACCTCTCTAAAATTTTTGAATTTATCCTCAACAGGAAGATTCTTAAACATCTATCATTTCACAAACTTCTGTCTGATTGCCAGTATTTTCCATAGAGGCCACTCTCCTGGTGATTTTCTGGCTTTCCTTAGTGAGTCTTGTTCATTTTGTTTTTGGGATCTTAGTGAAACTTTTGTTGTTGCCTTAGACATATCAAAAGCTTTTGATAGTCTGGCACAAAGCTTTGATTTCCAAACTACCCTCCTACAGCTTCTATTTTTCTCTCTATAACTTCATCTCAAGTTTCCTTTCTGACTGTTCTATTGCTGCTATGGTAGATGGTCATTTTTCTTCTCTTAAATCTATCAACAGTGGTGTTCCTCAGGAGTCTGTCCTGTTACCCACTCTCTTTTTATTATTCATCAATGATCTTCTAAACCAAACTTCTTGTCCTATCTACTCCCATGCTGATGATACCTCCCTGCACTTTTCCACATCTTTTCGTAAACGTCCAACCCTTCAGGAAGTAAACAGTTTATGCAGAGAAGCCACAGAACACATGACTTCTGATCTCTCTAAAATTTCTGATTGGGGCAGAAGAAACTTCCTATTGTTCAATGGCTCAAAACTCAATTCCTCCATCTATCAACCCGACACTACCTTCCTGAAAACTATCTCCTCTTCTTCATTGCCACTCAACTGTCCCCCTCTTCTACATCGAGCATCCTCGGTTTGTCCTTTACTCTTCACATCTCATCTCTAACTAAAACAGGTTCTATGAAGTTAGGAATTTTGAGTTGTCTCCACCAGTTTTTCTCACCCCCCCAGCTGCTAACTCTGTACCGGGGCCTTATCCATCCATGTATGGAGTATGCTTCATATGTATGGCAGGGGTTCCATTCATATCAGTATTTTAGACAGGGTGAAGCAGTACACAAGCCTGGAACCACGACAATAAACTTAGACATGCCCTCTGGCAAAAAGCTTATAGATTGGGAATTCAACCCTCCCACTGCCTCACATATGGGTGGAGTATGGGAACGTCAAATTCGCATGATTAAGAAGGATCTCCAGGCTGTGATCAGAATACAAGTCCTTGATGAAGAATGCCTGCACATCACATTTTGCGCAGAGGAGGATATTGTGAACGGACGTCTGATCACTCCGGTTCCCAAAGCTGTTAATGACTTAGAAGCACTTACACCCCATCATCCACTTAGAACTCATCCTGATGTGCTCTCTACCAGAGGTGACTACTCCATTGTGGAAAAATATAGGTGAAGATGGAAGCATGCACAATTAATCACAGACCAATTCTGGAAGAGATGGAAAAGAGAATATCTTCCAACACTTCGGCGGAGACACCACATCTTTAATGCACGTGACCTGCAAGCCAGGGACATTGTCATTGTATGTGGGGTGCAACTCCTGCAAAACCTGTGGAAATTAGGCAGGTCACTGGAAGCCATCTCCAGCAATGATGGAGTGGTTCGGAGAGCAAGGGTGAAGATGAAAGACTCTGTATTGGTATGGCCAGTGACCAAATTGTGCCAGCTAGAAGGAGTTGCAAAGGCTCATCTATCATACTTTGATCAGTAGCACTCAACAGGGGGAATGTTACTGCCGCAGTGACATGCACATGCGTACCCACACATAAACATGCACTTGAACCGTTTAAGGACATGATACATCATAGGTAGTGTTAACTATGATGTTTAGAGAGAGAGAGAGAGAGAGAGAGAGAGAGAGAGAGAGAGAGAGAGAGAGAGAGAGAGAGAGAGAGAGAGAGAGAGAGAGAGAGAGAGAGAGAGAGAGAGAGAGAGAGAGAGAGAGAGAGAGAGAGAGAGAGAGAGAGAGAGAGAGAGAGAGAGAGAGAGAGAGAGAGAGAGAGACGTTAAGGAAGGTAGTGGAAGGAATAGAGGAAAAGGCTTAATGCTGACACAGGTCCCCTCGTATTGCATCTTGTAAACACCAGGCATCCTTTCTCCTGACCTATCACACCACCCAGGAGATGAAGCCCCAAAAGGGCAGAACCCTGTCTGTTCCCTTATAGGCAGGACTTTTGCCTCTCCTCTCTGCCTCTCCGTGACCTAGAATACATGTGATATGTACATATACTATATCATACTGTTTATTGATTATGATATGCTTATTATGATATACTAAAGTAACTGCTGTCTCCCTTTAACAGGAATGTGGGAGGGGAGGAAGGGTTTGATTTATCAAGGAGTCCAACATTCTCTCCTATATCTCCATCTGGTGAGGCACGAGAGTACTATATTATGTGAACCATGTAACTGATAGGGAATATATTTCCAGGTTTGACCGAATAAATTGTAGTCGAGTCGAAGTATGGATCTAATTTAACATTCTGAATGCTGCCCCCTCAGGCAGTAACACTGATATATATATATATATATATATATATATATATATATATATATATATATATATATATATATATATATATATATTGTGAAATGAAGTGGAAGAAATTGATAATGGAAAAACTACTGCTAAAAGTAGAAAATACCAGATAAACACAAGGCCACAGCAAAAAACTAAGAAAAGGAAGATGCTTGAATAACATAAAAGAAATATAGTTTCCCACAGAGAAATACAGAAATTTGGAACAAGCTAAGTAAGGATGTAATATTAGCAATGAGTGTGCACAGCTTTAAGGAAAAACTGGACAAGTGTAAATATGGAGATAGGACCACATGAACATAGCTCGGGCCCTATAAATTACAACTAGGTCAATACACACACACACACACACACACACACACACACACACACACACACACACACACACACACACACACACACAGAAACTACAACTTTTTTAATATCTTAATGATGAAACAATTTTTTTTTTTTCCACAAAATATCTTTGTAAAATAGAGGTGCATCTTATGTAGAAGTGCTTCTATTACGCTAGCAAATATGGTACTTTATACCTATTAACTTTAGTACATATTATATGGCATATGTAAGCACCATGTAAACCTGGATCTTCCACTTCCTATGAGTATTTGTATTACTGCAGTCAGCACCAGACTGCACTTAAATCACTGTGGACATGCACAACTGCTTAACAACAAGCCCATAGTCCAGCAGGTTGCTATTCTCTCAGACTGTTCTATATGGAATACATACATTCTAGCATTTAAAATGTAATTAAGTAACTTTAGAAGCAAGAAATTTACAGATGCATTAGCTGTTTTTTCTTTTCTTCCTCTTTTTTTATGCAGGTTGCCCTAATGAGTCAGGGCTAGAACAGTGTCTCTTAATGGAACACTTTGGTTTTGACATTTGGAAACAGTTATCCAAAGTGAATCCCTTTCCTAACCTTGGACTATGGCCAGGATTCAAACCTGTGCACCTGAGGACTCATCAGCCCAATATGTGTGCAGTACAATTGAGGTGTTTTGTGGTTCTGAGTTGGACCTGCCAGAGTATTCTACAGGTTATTATTTTCATGTCACCACATTTTAAACCACTTTTGCCCTTACCACATGGTAAAAAATCTCTCTGAATATTTGGGCTGCACCTAACTTAGTGCTCAAAACTCTGTCATGTGCATGGAAGGCACTGAGAGAAAGTATATTGTAGAACAGGTGAATCTGATATTCCTGGTTGCCAAACAGCAGCGGACTGCACTCCATGCCATACCCTCCACACAGCCAATTAAATGAGAGCACGTCCTGTTAGTCTGCCAGATGGTGCCTTTGTATTTGCATGCATATCATTAAATGTACAGAAAATTCCCTGTGAATACTAGCTGAATTGAAAACATGAGCAGCAATAGTGACCATGAGTCACATGGACATTCCAGGAAGAGAAAGTGTGATCATAAGACCTGGGAAAGGAATGTAACAAAGAAAAAATGTAATCTTGGTCAGGCCTACACAAGCTGATGGACCAAGAAAAATATTCCTAAGCATGAAATCGGTGAGTCATGTAAGAGTGGCTGTTTTGACAAACTACAGAGTATATGAAAAAGGAGTTTAAATCTTACATTTCAGTAAAGGTACATAGCGATGAAATAGTAATAACTTTTTTCTTATTTAGAAATATTAGACACATGAAAAATAAAAATTTATTGGTAATACAAGCTTTCACAACAAAAAAATTTCATCTGCATGTATTACTTAGAAAAAAAAAATTTTGTTCATGGAATTAGTTACCAAGATGCTAAAAGTAAGGAAATATTGAAGCTGAAATATCTGAAAACAGCATTTTGTTGGATTCACCCTCACAACAGTAAAGGAACTTGCACTGAGATAATATTTCAAATGAAAAGAACTCAAAACCTGATTTTGCTGGATTCGTCTATCCAACACTAAGTGCCTCTTTTTTATTACCACAGCCCTTGTGCAAGGCAAAATATGAATTAATACATATTTCCTAAAATTACCAAAATACCCCCTTAATAAGCTTGAGGATAATACCATTCATTTTACATCATCAAATTCCCTCTGCTGTGGTTAGTGTTTCCATGGGATGAGCTGCACTGTGCCACAGCACCAGTTGCTTGCCCGTTGCCATGCCAGATGGTTGTGTTGTTGGATTCTACAGTGTTTTCTCCTGCAGCGTCTCTTTTTCAGCAAGGCCACATCACCTGTTATGCAGGTATAGTGCCTACAATCTGTTATCAAAGTTTGGAGTGGATTGAGCTGTCCAAGTGGCTATTTTGTGTGCTGTTGATTACCAGCAATCAAGCTTATGGCTTGTTATTGTTTTTGCAGGCCATCTGCTGTTATCATGTCGTCCTCTGATTTGGGGGAAGAGTGGGCCTCTTTACCTCCTGCCTCCTCTCTTACTACCAGGGGGGACCTGTAGATCTTCCAATGATCTTAGCGGCAGGGGCAGTAGCTCCGGTGGGGGTGCTGCTCTCAGAGCCAGTGGGAGGGTGGCCAAGCACTTGTCTTGACATGGGCCTTGCCTTCAGGATGTAGTTAACACCCAAAGTGATAGTACCTTGCAGCTGGGTGCCAAGGCATTTTGCCCGCCTGAGCCTGTTTCGGACAAAATTGACAGTAAGGTGGCAGACATGGTTAACTTCCTGTTTGACAATGGTCTGTGGGAGGATGACTACAAGTCTATCTGTGAGCACGAGATTGTAATGAGGCCTTCCAATTGTCTTGCCCTTGCCCCAGTGGAGTGCAACCCTCAGATCCTGGATGCACTTATGGGAGAAGCTAAAAAGACTGATTTCCGCTTGAAGCAGGTTAACAATGATATCCTGAGGGCAGCGACTATTATTACCAAGTCACTGTTAGTCCTCAATAAAGTGGCCCAAGATGAGAATCACCCAGTGGTGGCCCATAAAGTGGGCATGATAAATGGTGCCCTGGCCTTGTTGGGCAATGCCAACTTCAGGAATAATTTAGCAAGGCGTTACGTTATGAAATGTGAAATTAATCACAAATTTACGCATCTTTGTACTGAGAAGGTACCGATGACTCGATTCCTCTTTGGCAATGACGTTTCCCAGTCTGTGAAGCAGATCAGAGAATCCATGAAGCTTATGAATGCAATTACATCCAAGAAGCCACCCGTTATGTGGCGTTTCCCTGGTGGCAGGTCAAATGGTTTTGGGACCTAGGTTAACTTAAGGGGGTTCTCTTTGAGGTTCCAGCCTTATGGTCTTTGGAAACTGGCCTTCAGGGGTGGTCAATGATCTTCCTCTACATTATCCAACACAGACTCAGAAAATCCCAGGAGCCAGGGCAGCTTCAAGCCCCGGCAGTAAATCAGGCAAGTGAATGTTTTGTGGGTGGAAGCTTCACTACTTTGCTCATGAGTGGTGTTCCATTACTAGTGATCCAGTTATTTTTGACACAGTGGAGCGCTGCTATCTGGATGTGGATGATATGACACATTTATTTCATGGCAATCTTGAGTATAGGTTCAATAAAGTAGAGCAAGACATTATTAATGGGGAGATGAATAAATTATTGGCGCTTAAGGTCATTAAAGTTACGCACAGGCAGAAAGAGCAAATTATCTCCCCCATTTTTCTGAGGAAGAAAAAGAATGGGGAATATAGGATGGTTCTGAACTTAGGAAAACTAAATTCTCATATTCCATACAAACATTTTAAGATGAAGGACTTTGAACATGCCATCAGACTCATTAATGCAGGTGACTTTCTTGCTTCTGTGGACTTGAGACGTGCTTACTATTTGATTAAGATTGTGAAAGAACAACAAAAGTTTCTGTGCTCCAATTGACAAAGCATAACTTATCAATTCACTTGTCTTCCAAATAAGGTATCAGAAGGCCCTAGGATCTTCACCAAGCTCATGAAGGCAGTTTTTTCTACTCTGAGGAATAAGGGTGTCACGATCACCAGTTTCATTGATGACTCCCTTATATGCAGTAGTTCAATGTCCAGTTGCCTTGCGGGTATGCATGATACTATTGCTCTCTTGAGGAAATTGGGCTTCTGTATCAATGAAAGCAAGTCAGTTCTGGTCCCAACTAAACGGATTGAATATCTAGGCAACATTATTGACACTAACAGCATGAAAATTTCCCTGCCCTAATATAGAGTAGTGTCTTTAGTGCAAGATTGTGAGGCACTCTTGCACAGGGATGAAGCTCCAATTAGACAAGTGGCCTGTGTCATTGGTCTTCTTGTTGTTGCCACTCCAGCAGTTGTGCTCAGTAAACTTCATTATAGGAAACTTGAAAGGGCCAAAATCGATGCATTAAAGCAAGAACAGGGTAATTTTGATACTAGGATAACCATTTCGGAGGAAATGAAGACAGAACTTCTATGGTGGTGCTCTAATGCCGCTGTTCAGGACAGGGGCATTTTTGTCAGCTGTTGAAATTGAATTGTTTACAGATGCCTCCTCAGTTGGCTGGGTACCTTAACTACCAGTCTACAGGTGGTAGTTGGTCTTTGGAGGAGTCTTTTACACTTTAATGCGCTGGAGCTTAAAGCAATTTTGTTTACTCTTCAAACCTTTAGCACTACGACTGTAACCTATTTCAATGAAATGGGTGACACCAGGTCACTTCTCTGTAATGACATCTCTACTTTAATATATGACTGGTGTGTGGTAAACAATGCTTGGGTGACCTGTTCTCCTGTTACAGGCAAAGCTAACTTAATGGCAGATGTCGCTTCCTGTAACATTAACAACAGGCATGAATGGAAACTGGATCTCCACATTTTTAGGTTGATCTGTGGTGTCTTTTGCACCCCTTCTATTGATCTCTTTGCTTCCCAGCTGAACAAACAGATCACCCCTTTCTGCTCCTGGAAAACTGACCCAGAAGCAGCTTACTTTGATGCTTTCTCTCTCAACTGGGCAAAGTTTGCACTTCCTTATCTTTCCCTCCTTTCTCATTGATCTCTAGGTGCTTGCAGAAAATGCTGGCAGAATAGGCAAAGGGGTGAATAGTGGTTCCGGTTTGGACGTTGCAGCCATAAATAGGTATGCTGCTCAGCATGCTGATCGATTACCCCAGGCTGATCAGGAAGTGGAGGGATGTCTTGACACACACGTCCTCACCGGAAGGGCACTCCCTCACAAGGCACACTCAGTTGATGGCATGCCTTTGATCCAGGAGTCCCTCCGAGAGCAAGGCATACAGAAGGAGGGTGCAGATATCATCATGGCATCCTGGAAGCCAAGTACAGAAAAACAGTACCGACCACATCTTAAGAGATGGTCACAATTTTGTTGTCGAGGGGACATCGATCCCCTTAATACCAATGTGCCAAACATTATAAACTTCTTGACCTTTACTTTCCATAGGGCTGTAGGTTATAATTCTATCAACACAGCGAAAGGTGCACTGTCATCATTGGGCATTGTGGTAAATGTATTCCTGGCCGGCAGCCATCCCCTCATGAACAGATTCTTAAAGGGGGTGTTCAACCTATGACCTCCCAAGTCTCAGTACACCAAGACATGGGGTGTCCAACCAGTACTTCACACACTTAGTTCTATGTACCCCTTGACTTCACTCTCTTTAAAGGAACTCACACTCAAGCTGGTTATGTTGATAGCACTGACTCAGGCACCCAGAATACAAACACTTCACTTGCTTGTGTTTTATGGAATTAACAGTGAAGAATCTTCTATCTCCGTCCAGTTGGGGGACAACGTTAAACAATGCAGACCTAACTTTAATATTCATAGTTATTTTTAAGGCTTATGCAAAGGATGCTAGCCTCTGTGTTTGTAAGGACAGAGAACAGAGTTGCTCAGGCCCAACATCCCAAAGGCAGTGAGTAAGTTAATCATCAGTTTTGTTAAACCTCACAAGCCTGTCTCTAAGGATACTATAGTGAGATGGATTAAAGTTATGTTGTGCAGGGCTGGGATTGACAGCTCTATTTTCACAGCAGGCAGCATTAGACTAGCAGTGGCTTCAAAGGCAAAGGCTTTGGCGGTACCTATCGAATGTATCAAGGCGAAAGCTGGGTGGACTAGTGGGGCCACATTTGCAAAATTCTATGATAAACAAATTGTTAAGGGATCAGACCCTTTTCAAGAAGCTGTCCTTCACCTTGACTGTTGATGTATCTTACTTGGGTGACTGGTGTTTTGTATACAAATTGTGCATGTTCCTCTATTTGTGATGTGGTCCGGACCTTATTAGGGTGTATTTAATAAGCTATTTGTAGGGTGTAATTATTGGTTTTCTACATTTATACAAATTTCCCATGTTCCTTGGGCACAGTACAGCTCATGTAACTGCCATTAATGAATGTTTTCTTTGCTCATTCATGTTTCTTTTCAGCAATACATGTGTTCTAATGGCAGGGGTCCAAATCAAGTAGTTACACTCAGATACGATACCCACATGGCTTCAAAACCTCATGGGAATGCTCACCACAGCAGAGAGGATTTGATGATGTAAAATTTAAAAAGTATACAGGATTTACTGTAGGTCGGTTGAAGCATGCTTGTAATTTTAAGAAGCAAATCACCTCTGCTGGGGGAAGCTTTCACATGCTCCCCCCGCCCTTTCTTTCATTTTTTGGCACTTTGTTATGGTTATTACGGGCCTAAATTTTATGTCATGTGGGTGATCGTGGTCTTTAAAGTCTGGTGCTGTGGCACAGTGCAGCTCATCTCATGTGAAAGCTCTCCCCACCAGAGGTGATTTGCTTTGTAAAATTACAAGCATACTTCAGCTGACCTATGGTAAGTCTTGTATACTTTTAAATTATGTGAGTTACATCACTTTTTAAAAATGTTTTTATATAAATGGAGTAACAAGAGAATGACTGAGATGAATTAGTGGAGTATGCAGGTCTTTTTTTTTTTTTTTAACACAGTGGTGTTCATTAAGTACAAAATGCACAAGAAAAATTTAACTTTAAGCTCCAAAGTACCCAAATAATCATCTTGCAATTTCCTGTCATCCCACTCCACTAATAGATCATTTCACACTGACAAAACTGGCAGTGCTGATTAACACCACCAAGTTGTACTAACTTAGGTCAACCAACATATCAAAACACAACCCAATTCTAACCAAGCTGCCCACATCCTCCTAAGGAGAAACTATTATTAGCTTAAAACTTTATTAATTAGCTCCTTTAGATGAGTAAGCTTACAAATTGTTTTAGGCAAAAGCTTGAGCAACATTGGGATTTCATAACATAATTAGAGGGTATATTTTGCCAACATTTGCATTTATTCCATGTTCTCCATTGCCTTTATTCTTTGTTCCACCAGCAATTAGCAAACAGGAAAGTAATGGGCCAATCAGAAGTTCCATTGCATCCCTGCTTAGATGCTACTAGTGGGACAATAGGTAGAGTAAGGAAGAACATGGAAAAAAAGACAAATGTTGGCAAAATATCAATTTTTTTCAATTATATGAAACTATTTTTTGCCAGAAATAATTCAGGGTTTGCTATCATTCCTTTAATATTGTAATGACACTTACAATATTGCAGACCACTGATTGCCAAATGAGCAGATATCTAAAATCAAGTTTTAACAGAATATACATTTAAATGAATTTTCAACTGCACCACATTAATCTAGTTGTGCTATTAAAGTATGTAATGAAGGCTGTGTACACTGACATGTTTTGCAGTATCAGAAAATCTCAAACTATATGAAAGAATTTTTTTCTATGAGGGCCCCTCAAGGAACTTTATACTGACAGTTTCACATTTTTAGTGTTACAGTCATTAATTAAAAATCTATGGAAGAAAATCAATTATTACAAAAAAATTTTTTCCAGCTTACCACATTTTCCATTTTCAGTACATCATCTTTTATGGCCTGAGAAACTGTGCTGGAAGATCCAATGTCAAGCAAAATCTCATCCATCTGTGAAAAAATTATACTTATATATGATAATGTAAGTGTTACTTACATCCTGCAAGCAACATCACAAATGTTAACTCTTATTTCTCTATACATGAATACATGTGAAATATAGACAAGGCCTTTCATAGTTCTATCTTTGTGAGTTGTTTGACTGTCACTAAATGTACCCAAGTACATGTATAATGAATTTTGAAAACAATATAGGACAGCACTCCAATGACTCTAATTGTTCTGAAAACAATTTCTACAGTGAAGGTATGAAGGTACACTAGCAGTAGCAGTCCCACCACATTACAGAGTGAAGGTTGGACAAAATGTAGAACAGCCACTGGTGTATCACTGTTTTTGATTAGGGAACACAAATTTTACATATTTTTTAAAAATAAAATTGGTATTCCTTAATAAGAAGTCCATGCCCCTATTCCCTCCCAACCACCCCTAACCCCTCAAACAAGCTTGGGGGACTGTGGGGAATCAGGTTTTTTTTTTTTTTGGAGGGGGAGATGAAAAATAAGTAACTTAAGGGCATTAAAATCTAAGGACATTTACCTTAACATTTCAAATTTCCCTAACCTATCCTAGCCCCTAGAACCACCTCCTCCCTGCTAGGATATTAACTAACCTAGCTGGTGGGGTTGCGCCCCCCCTAGACCCCCCTCCACATAGGACGTTAACCTAACTTAGCATAACCTGACAATCTAATTTAACTTAGCTTAAGCTAACCTAATCTAACCTAACCTATTACAACCTAAGTTGACCTAGTATAACCTAACCTAACGAGGGACCTCAAAAGTTATACTGTTATGCTTTACTGGTGTGGTGCAGAGATTTTCAGGGCAATGGAGGTTGGTACAGTTTACCGGTTTCCTTAATAAACACATGGAACCTTACATCTTTATATCGTATCTTAACAATTGCTGTTGCTGAACATCTCACATAGTGACTTTCTTTCCTACTAACACTGGTACTGTTTGCTTCACCTCCCTCCACTGGGTAGCCATATTAACAAATGACAGTGAGCCTCTATTAGAATGCCTGATGCATCTCAAAAACAAATGAAAAGTCTAACTGAACCTACCATGAAAAGTTGTAATTGGTAACCTCATGAATGGCCTCACCAGTGGCACTGCATGACTGGAGGGATCAGCTATATAGATACCATGAAATCCTTATATGCTGCTATCCACAAACCCCAGTTATAAACAAAATAAAATCATTTCAATGTTTACTCTTGACTGGTGCAGAGCTCACTGGACTTAGAAAATATTAAATTTTTCCACACTCTTGAGTGCTATTACAGCCATACTAGACACATGCCCCAAAATTTTTTTACATTTATGGCAAGGTCACTGAACCTTTCTCCATGACATGTGAGTTTCATGCTTGTATGCAACAAAGATGTGATATCCAGATTAACCGTAAAATTAAAGAAAAAGTGTCAACAAACTTAGGTGACTGTAAGGACACTAACCTAACATAACCAGGAGGGGTGTGTCCACCCACCCCATGGACCCCTCCAAAGGATAACAAACTTAAAATAACCTAACCTATCCTAACCAGTGGGGCTGTGCCCCCTTCTGAGGACATTGACTTAACCAAATGTAACTTATCTTATCCTAAACTAAACCTAAATCCTCCCAAGGACACTAACTTACCTGAACACAACCTAACTTACCCTTACCTCATTGGAGGTGGTGCTCCTTCCTGGATATCCAAGGACACTAACCTACCCTACTACCTTAATTTAAAAGGAATTGCATATTTCTTATTGTAATAAGTGAGTAAAAGGGGCATCTCTCCCCCACTTTTTATTAATATTTTATAATAATCTAAAGTGATCTGTGAACAGAAAAAAAAAAAAAAAAGACGAAAGCAGCCGAGAAAAGAGCTCGAGATTACCTAGTAGGATGAGGTGTACCAAAAAAATTACATACTAGCGGAAAAAAAAAAAACTAACCTAGTATCAGAAATTATATATATATATATATATATATATATATATATATATATATATATATATATATATATATATATATATATATATGGTAATTGTCTAGAGTCCTTACCGGGCCTTATTACTGGTCTATTCACTTCAATTCTTTTACACATACCTTCACATGCACCTAAAACATCATTTTAAAGTGGGGGACAAATGCCCCCTTCCCTCTAGTCGGTTAGGTTAGGTTAGGTTAGGTTAGGTTAGGTTAGGTTAAGTTAGGTTAGGTTAGGTTAGGTTAGGTTAGGTTTTAGGTGCATGTGAAGGTATGTGTAAAAGAATTGAAGTGAATAGACCAGTAATAAGGCCCGGTAAGGACTCTAGACAATTACCCTAACCTAACCTAACCTAACCTAACCTAACCTAACCTAACCGACTAGAGGGAAGGGGGCATTTGTCCCCCACTTTAAAATGATGTTTTAGGTGCATGTGAAGGTATGTGTAAAAGAATTGAAGTGAATAGACCAGTAATAAGGCCCGGTAAGGACTCTAGACAATTACCATATATATATATATATATATATATATATATATATATATATATATATATATATATATATATATATATATATATAATCGAACACTGGTGGACTATTTGGACAGCACTGGTCTTAATCCTCTGGTAAAAGAAATAAAACAATGAAGTAAAAAATGATACACAATCCTGTTTTCATCACCCCGGCTTACACCAGGTTTTCTCAATAGAACTTACAAACATACTAGTAGTTGGCTTCTACATGACAGGTATTTTTCTCGTACGAGAGCTCGATATTAGTTTGCAATATGATGCAAAATAGCACTGGATGGGCAAACTAATATTTTGATAGCAAGAGGATATTGGCACGGAAATACAATTGTGAATTATAATTCACGTTATACAGTGCAACACTACGAGATCCCTAATGATACAACTTTGCTGGAAACTGGTGGCTTGTCCTCACAACTGCTTATTATTAGTCGAGTGAGGCACCCGTGGTCTGAGGTATCAAATAGGGTAAATCTTACCTTGAACTTACCTCCATTATCGAAGACGTATACCACCACAACAACTAGACTGTAGTGTAAACACGAAATTGTCGAGGGAAAGAGAACACGTATATAAAATGGTACACATCAGAATCTACTTAGGTACTAAACATCCCCAAAACATTTCCCTCATATTTAACCGCTGTAACCTGAGTTGATAAAGTACTTCATATTCAACCGCTATCACTCGAGTTGATAAAGTATCTTACTTTATTTATTCAATTAATATATTAAGTTATAAAAATAATTATTTTGACAACATAATCATAGAATTTTACAAAATCTATTTCAGTTATATATATATATATATATATATATATATATATATATATATATATATATATATATATATATATATATATATATATATATATATATATATATATATATATATATATATATATATATATATATAACAGACATGTGCAAAGCATTACTGTTGACAATATTCATCTGTACATGTAACACATGCACACTTTTTCTGTTGAAGAATGCGTCAATAGATGTGGTACTTACCGTTTTTAACTTCTTCTTGGGGGGACATCCATCAGCTTCATCCATGGTAGACTCACCGACCGGCGATTTCCTGTGGTAGGCTGTAAATGCAATACCTGATTACTACACGTCTTACAGCAAATAATATCTCTCTCCGGGAGGCTGGAGGGAGTTTGAGCGGGAACCTGCAGTTCATTGTTGCCTGCTCTTTAGTACCGCATTTCTCAGTTTACTTTTCCTTTATATATATATATATATATATATATATATATATATATATATATATATATATATATATATATATATATATATATATATATATATATATAGTCAGCGACGCGATCAGAACTTCCCCGACGTGAGCGTCACATTGGACAAACTGGCTCGGTCTTCCTAGGTCTGAAAATATCTGCCGGGAGAGAATAACTACATGACAGCTCAGGTTAGTCATTCATGTTTTTGAAAGCATAGAATAACGGATTCAGTGTTTAGCATATTGACATAAGGAAAAGTTATCTTTTGTGACTGCTCTTTACTTCGGCTAGCAAAACGGCTGTGTTTGTTTTAAACAAGGTGTTCTACTGAGGTGATGTGTGATGCCTAGAAAATGTATAAGCCACATTTGCATAGTACGAATGTTAGTTTCACTAGAATCTTGGAACAGATTGAAAACATAAACCGCATAACTATTGCGAGCGAAAAGACCAAGTGCGTTGGTGAAGAAATGAAGCGATGAGGAACGCCAGAATGTGTCTCACTATAAACATGGTGGAGGGTGCCCCCAATTTTTTTTTTTTTTAAGTTATTTTGCTGTTAACTGAGGATGTACCTTATTTATCTGCTTCTTGGTACTATGCAAGTTGTCATCAAACATTTTGGGGCGCCCCATCGCCATGTTTGTAAGGCACATCCTGTCGTCCCTCATCGATCCATTTCTTCACCAACGCACTCACAGTCTTTTCACTCGCAATAGTTATGCGGTTTATCTTTCAATTTGTTTCACCATTCTAGTGAAACTAACATTTTCACTATGTAATCGGGGCTTGTACATTTCCTCGGCATCACACATCACCTTAGTAGAACATTTTGTTTAAAACAAACACACCCGTTTTGTTAGCCGAAGCAAAGAGCGATCACAAAAGATAACTTTCCCTTATATCAATATATCAAACATTGAATCAGTTATTTTATGCTTTCAAAAACATGAGGGACTAACCTGCCATATAGTTATTTCCTCTTGGCAGATTTTTTCAGACCGAGGAGGAGCGAGTTGCCAGTTTGTGCAATGTAATGCTGAGTGGTTGACTGATTGATACATTTATTGTTGCATTAATAATGAAATACAACAAAGGAGGAGGACGGACCTTGCCACCCACCCCCTGGGCAAAGACTTAAGAGTAGAGTATCAAAAGAAAAAAAAAAAAAAAATAGATAATATACATTACAAGAATATAAGTAAATAAATAAATACAGATACTGCACACCTTACTGCATAAATATCCCACAGTCTTGGAGTAAACATAAGATATTCCTTGAGTATATCCCTGAGAGTGGCTGAATGTAAGAAATGGTCAATGAGGGTATACAAGTCATGTTGACCTTGCAGCCTAAATTTAGCAATGAGAGGACATTCCGTGACATAATGACGCAGAGTGTGTCCCCTTGGTGCAGCAAATAGCACACAACATACACCAGGAGAAGCAGGGACTTCCCAAAAGTGTTACTGTACGTAAAGTGTATGTACCTCACGTCATTATTCCTCAGTAATCATAAGTGAAATTTTCAATAGTTTTCTGTTTGCATGAAAACGTGTAATATGTGAAAGTATCAGTATTCAATGCTATATTAAGCACCAAAGCCGATGCTCACTTGTTAGTAGAGTGTGGTTAACCCACTGGTCGCCTGCAGGCATCACTCACGGCCAAGTCACGCTCAAAGACGGGCAGGATGGTGACCGAGGTAAATACTTTAATTTTGTAGTAAAAACTGGTTGTCATAGTGCCAAGTTGACTGCAAGTATTGTTAATGAATACTGTAATATGTTAAAAGTGTTTATTATCAGTGTATAATGTTATTTTGTAAGAAATTGAGACCGAGAACTTGTTCGCAGTTCTTACAGTCATGCCTACCTCATCAATAAATGTCAAGAGAGAGAACTGCTTTTCCTTGACCCTACGATGATGGGAGTGATCAGTAAAACAGATCACCTGAGAGCTAATGAAAACCTGCCGGTGTGGCTACAAAAAATATTTATAGCCTAATCTGAGCCTCATTGCCACGCTGTGCTGTCGTGTGATGCAGTGTCTCCCATAGGTGTAAGCACAGCTCTGGGAGACACATACATAGTGAAGACTACTGCCACTGCCTCTATGGCAACAAAGCTCCTATTGATCACTAATGCTACTATGCACAAAGTCCTTAATGCTACTCTTAACATAGTCCAAAGTGTACTCAGCTCCAGGGTCCTCTGTGTCGTTCTGAAGGGCACACTGAGCAAGGTGGTCTGCCTTTTCTTTAAGTGGGATACCCACATGAGAGGGTATCCAGGAGAAGTGGACCGTGGCACCAGCACCTTCTAGGGCGTGGATGAGATCAAGACATTTATTAACTAGATCACAGTCCATGGAGGAGGTAGATTAGAGAGCATACAGTGCAGCCTGACTGTCAACAAAGAAGTATACATCCTTATGGAGAGGCACCACAATATGGAGCACCTCCAGAACAGCATACAGTTCTGACCTAGTGGAGAACATGTGTGCAGGGAGCCGCCTGGGGACCTCAGTGTCAGTGTAGTGATTGGCAGAAATGTAGTCGCGGATGAACAGCCCACATCTGGACCTGCTACCATTGACTGATCCATCACAATAAACGTGAATAGTCTGAACGTGGGGGTACTTGGACAATTTAGTCATGAACATGTCTTGCAGCACATGAGTGAGCTGGGCTGATGCAGTGAGTGAATATCAACACTGACACGGTGAGGGTTCCAAATGGGTTGGAGCAGTGACATAACAATGTTAATACAGGCCTTGGCTATACCTACACTTGTAAGAACCCCAAGATCTTTCTAAGGTATGGAGTTGTAGGAGTTCGAGGATCATGATATAGGTGGGGGGTCAGTAATCCTTTGAGAGAGTTGGAGCCCGTGCATAGCATCCGACCAACAGTATGACAAGTAATATCCTGTATTCTACACATAATACTCGGCAGGTGCAGTTCAATTCTGAGGATCTCAATCCGTGCAGTCCTGGGGCATCCCAAAATTATTCTCATGGCTTCATTCTGAAGAAGCTCCAGGGGATGGAGCTGGGTGGCACTAAACTGTATTAAAATAAGGGCTGCGTAGTCAATGAGGGACCATACAACAGATATGTAGAACATCCTTAGGACTGGAATGCCAGCCCCCAGGCCCCTGTTTGCTAACAACCGAAGTGGTGCTAGCTGTAGCAGAGAGGTCTCAAACATAGTGTACAGCATGGAGTGACTTCCTGAAACTCAGCTGAACACCCAGGTACTTGTGTATATGAACTCTAGGGATGGGAGCATTAATTACAGTGGGTGGTCGAGAGACTTTCCCTTTGGCTTGAAACTTGGTTTTACATTCATCAATTACAAGTCCCATTTGAGCACACAATGCTGCTAGTTGTGACAGAGCTAACTGGAGAATCCTGGGTGTGGGGCATTGGAGGAATATGTCGTCAGCATAGATGAGGACTTGGGTGCCCTGCGGGAAGGAACAACATGCAATTTTGTCCATCAAAACATTGAAAAGCATTGGACTAAGGACTCCACCCTGTGGTGTTCCAAGCTCAAAGATCTTCTCAGAGGAGACTGCACCTTGAAACCAAACCTTTGCTGTTCTATTATACAAATAGTCCCTGATCCATCCTAATATTCTACCCCTGACACCTTTGAGAATGAGTTCCTCTATAACAACATCTTTGTTGGCCCTGTCGAAAGCACCCCTGAGATCAACGAAAGCTCTGCAGGTAGCATCCTTATTTATAAGGCACTCAACAAAGCAATGACTTGTAGAATGATCTTTTAGGAAGCCATGTACATTGCCAGAGAATACATGGCCCACCTTATATATAAGCTTGTTCAATATTACCCATTCCATCATCTTACACAGACAACTGGTGAGAGAAATGGGGCAAAAGATGCCATCATCTTTGGGGATTGGGATGATACTCCCCACTCCTGTTTTCCAGGAGTGGGGAAGCTTGCCTGCAATGAGAGACATGTTAAATAGATCTAAGACAGGGTTGTCTACCTTTACCTCCAGGAGAGGATTGAGGATGTCGTAGGTGACACCATCCTTGCCAGGAGCTGTTGACGTGCCCAATTTGACTGCTGAGAGAAGTTCATCATGCGCAATAGGCACACAGGTGTTATGTGACAGAGAAACACTGTGGCGAATCAACTCCATTCTTTGTGGTCTTTGCCGGTCAAACGCCTCCTCGTGTTCCACAGGAAAGCCAGAGAAGGATGAGGCTTCCTTCCATTGCAGGACAAGCTCTCGTGCCCTGCCGGCAGGATCAATGTCACACACCTGCAGCCTGAGCTTGCCTCAGACACTGTTGACGTGGTGCCACACCTCCCGGAGGGACTAGGTCTTGCGCACCTGGTCCAGGAAGGAGGCCCAGTACTTGTTTCTTTCCTGCTGCCTCAGATCCGTGAGGTGTCAAGCCACAGTAACCATAGCACCCTATGACTCTATGTCTGCTGGGTTAAGCTGCCAACATCTCTGGTAGGCAGTGAGCATCTGTTGGCAGTTCAGGATCACAGGGTTGGTAGCGTAACTCCAGCGGCGTGGAGCGTGGGTCCTTGCCAGAACCCTTGGAGTCATGATGAATCCCTTGATAGTGTGTAGCAGTCCGCTGTACAGTGCCTCTGTGTCAGCGAAGGAGCCCTTCATGGCAGAGTACCATGCCACCACATGGACAATGAGGCCCGCCATCCTGGATAGTGGCACGGTCAGGGGCTTCCTGGGCACTGCCAGGGCAGACTGCACCGGGAAGGTCATCTCCAGGACGAAGTGGTCACTCAGCAAAGACTTGACAAGAAGGGTTTCAGCAGTATATGTTGGCATATTGATAAGGGCTACATAGTCAAGTCTGCCTCCTTGTACATGTGTGGGTGCATGTTTCCCAGAGAGCACTGTTGTATCTGTGGTGTCAGGGAAAGCCTTCCAGTGCACATCATTAGCATTGGTGGTGAGATGGCTTCCTAATTCCTTATGTCTGGCATTAAGGTCACCCATGATAACAATCTGCTCCTCAAGGACATAATCAGGAAAATTTGCAACATTTAAGGCACCAGCATGAATGTACATGTTTACAAAGTAAATAACTTCACCGAAGGTGTGCAAGCAAACAGTAATAAATTCAATACCCTCGGTGACTCTCATTTCCCTGAAAGTAACTGGAATTCCATATCTAATATAAGTAGCCATCCCCCGACTACTGCCGTCACCACAACTGAAGGTGTGGGAGGCATAACCCCACAGCTCAGGCACCTGTGGCCCTACCTCCTGTAAGGCAATAATGTCAGGCTTATGGAGAAGGACATGAGAGTGTAAGTCAGTGAAGTGAGCTTGTAGACCATTGACATTCCATGTTAAGGTGCAGAAAGTCTTACCATTCATTGTGATGGTGTTGCACCTGGGTCTTTAGGTCGTCCACGTTCCATGTCAGGCGAGACATCTGCTCCACCAGAGTCTGCAGGGCTGACATTACATATCCCTGGTCTGGCTTGGGGCTGGCAGTCGGGACTGGAAGCGGGGTGGAGCAGTGCCTCTTCCTGTGGGTGACCAACATCCAATCACCAGCAGCATCCCCATCATGGTCTGCCTCAGGTGACTTGTCCTCTGAGACAGGAGAAGCAGGAGCCATCCCTGAGGGGCCCCGGGGTTGTCACGTGGCTCCCGTGACTGGCTTGGTGGGGTCAGCCTTCCTCGGAGAGGGTGCAGCAGCACCTGCACACTGCCCTGCAGTATTGTCCTCTGTCTGGGGTGGGTCACACACACTCTGCAGGCACACGTCACTGTCTCCCTGGTCCTGCTTAGCATTACTGACTGGACATGGGGTGGGGGCCACAGGGGGCATCCCACCAGGCACTGTTTGTTGCTGCTTCTTAAAAGTGGCAAACTGATTACTGAGGGCAGAGACTGTTTCAGAGAGATTGTTCACTTTAGTAGTTAGCGCGTTCACCACTGCCATGAGGTGCTGGGTGGATTCAGAGACAGGCAGCTCCTGAGCTCCCCCAAGCTGGGGCACTGTTATGGAAGATGCAGAGGGCACTGTAGCAGTGTGCCGGAGCAGTGGGGGGAACATGGCAGGTGCGGCAGAAGTGCCAGTGGTGGAGCAGGAAGGCTGGGGCAGGTGAGGGGCAGCAGTAAGGAATGAAGGCCTATTCATCCAAGCATTGGTCTGAGTAGGTGGAGCCTGGCGGAACACGAGTCTGGGCCGAGTCACCTCATCAGTGGCAGGTTCCATGTGGGGCTGAGGCCTGACAGTGCAGAAGGTGGAGTGGGTGTTGTGATCATCCCGACAGTTGCAGCAGCGAGGAGGGATTTTGGTGCCCTCCTTGATCTTGTCCAGGCACTGCACTGACTCATGCCAGCAGAGCTCTAATCGCGTTGCTGACTATCTATCTATCTATCTATCTATCTATCTATCTATCTATCTATATATATATATATATATATATATATATATATATATATATATATATATATATATATATATATATATATATATATATATATATATATTGTTACGAACACATATATGTAGCAGCCCTACAGGCAAGCATATGAGTATGCTGTGTGTATTAGGCAGCTTCATATGAGTACATGTGTGGGTGATCTCACTAGCAGCAATGTGCTGTTCGTTGTTCAGAGGCTGCCATCATTATCTACTGTGCTAATGGAAGGAGAGCTGACATAAGTCTGTTGGTTGACCTCTGAGACCTTGGGGTCAGAAAGGCATCTGTGTCTGTGTGTGTGTGTGTGTGTGTGTGTGAGAGAGAGAGAGAGAGAGAGAGAGAGAGAGAGAGAGAGAGAGAGAGAGAGAGAGAGAGAGAGAGCTAACAATGGAATATTTTTTTATACGTTACCGGGGGCGGTTGGTCCATAAGGGCTTGTGGGCTGCAGACCTCCTTGTCTCAGCCTTGCCAGGCAGATGAGTGATTCATTCATATAATTCATTTTATACAAATAAATAATATTATACTTTTATATTCCATTCACTATTTTTTTCATTGTTTTTTTTCTATCATCTTCTAACACAAAATACTACCAGATTTGATAAATAAATTACAGAGTAAAACACTTCTTCCAGGATTGGCGCAGTGCCAGTTGGACTGCAGCAGCTGAGAAGATTGCCTTTGCTCTGGTCAAAGTTTGGACAGAAAATTCAGCTCCTCTCGTGTTCTAGACACACAGCGGTGCTCTAGTCATGGAATGGCCAGGTTCAGGTCCAGCAGGAAGAATTCTGCCCATAGTGAGAGGGCGAGTCAAGTAAACATAGAGGACCTCAACTCAAATCAGGGCAGCTTGGCCCAGTTCACTATTCCTCCTCCTGCCTCCACCCAAGTGAAGGTAATGCTGCTCCTTGGACCATGGTCATGAAAGCAATTGCGGATTTAAGGGGTGAGATGGAAAAGCTTAAACAAGAGAGACAGCCTGAGTGGGCAAGTACAGCACTGAGGTCTGATTTAGCCCTCTCCTGCTCTAGGATTGACACAACTACCGCAGTTCATAAACCTTTGACCACTAATGTTCTGGTTCCAGGCTCTAAAGTCTTGACTGATAGGTTTTCTGGTTTCATATCTCCTGAATCTGAGGTTAGTAGTGAGGAGGGAGAGATTCAGGAAGATGTTTATTAGGGCAGTGTTTTGCTCTAGAGCGCTAAGAACATTGGGCCCACAGAAGACGTCCTTGAGGGAATTAACAAACAGGTTGCAACTATGGTGAACCATATGTTTGACCATGGCATGAGAGAGGAAGATTATAAAGACATATCAGAGGATAATATTACCAAAAGACCCAGTGATTGCCAAGCATTAGTCCTTGTTGAATGTAACTTGCAGGTGTTGGAAGCGTTGACTACTGAGGCAAGGAAGTCTGACTTTCTTCTGAAGAAAGTCAGCAAGGATCCTCATTATCAAAGCTGCTACGATCGTCATTAAATCTCTTACGGTACTGGACAAAATTGTTCATGATAAAGGGAACTTGGTTGTGGCTCGTGAGGTGGCTATGGTCAATAGTGCTTTGGCATTGCTTGGTGATGCCAACTTATGTAAAAATGTGACCAGACCATTATCAAGAGGAAAATTAATTAAAAAAATTTTCCCAATTGTGTTCAGAAAAGGTGCCCATGACCAGGCTGTTATTTGGGGATGACATTTTGCAATCTGTCAAGCAGATTGAAGAAGCAGAGAAACTGAAGAACAAAATCACCAAGAAAACATTTCATTCAGGGAAATTTTGCCCTAGAAAAACATGAGGCTTCTTTTGGAAAACTCCCTTCCGAGGATTCCCATCCAGGTGTCACTTCTACAGACAATGCAAAGCCAGCATTAAAGGGGAACAAAGGCATTCCCATTCACGTCCAGGCTTGGCATAAAAAAAAAAAAAAAAACTTGCAAGGCCAGGGACAGCAATCCCTAGCAATAACTCAGGTAAGCCAACAGTTTGTAGCTGGTCAACTTCATACATTTATAAATGAATGGAGTAAGATCACATGTGATCCTTTCATCTTGGACATTGTGGAGCACTGCCATCTTGACATTGATGATGATAACATTGACCACTTATTTTCTCAGAATACCGAATATGTTTTGACATTTAGAGTGTAATTATAGAGAAGTAAGAATGAACGAAGAAAGGAGAGAGAGAGAGAGAGAGAGAGAGAGAGAGAGAGAGAGAGAGAGAGAGAGAGAGAGAGAGAGAGAGAGAGAAGAAGAAAGACAGACTGGGGGTGAAACCGTGAGAGTTGACAGGTCCCTGATGAGTAGCCTAGTCCGCCGCACTTAGTATAACATTTACCTGCGTAGAGTCAGTCACTCATATTCCCCATGTAATTTTCCTTACTTCCCTTTGTTAATTTAATTTGAGTTCAACCAGCATTTAGTAGAAGAGTTGCTCTTGACGATAAAGTATTCACCCAGTCCTCATAGTTTAGTCACCAAAATTTTCAGAATAAAGTGTTTTATTCATGTAAGCCAGTGCTTAGTGAGGCATGGTGCTGGCGCAGGATGGGATGTATCTCCATCCCTCCCCCTACTCTCTAGCATGAGTCATTGCCTGAAATGCAGCCGCAAGCTGCATTCTCACGATTTAGTCAGTCATATTCCTGTTACCACATGAGACACGTACAAAAGCAGAGAGTTGTTTGGAGAAGACTGGGATGATTTTACAGTTAGACGGGCCAATTGCTTTAAGGGGATAATTGAGTAATTACTGCTTGTAAGCACTGGTCTATATGAGTAGTGTAGGAGTCTTTATATCAGCCTGCCTGGGAGTGTAGTTAGTTGTAATGTACTTCATATCAAGAACATAACTCCTGTGTGTGTGTGTAAACCGAACGTTGTTGCAGTGAGAGGTGAATTACCCTCCTTTTCATTTGTGGACACTTGTCTGTGTACATGTTTTGTGAACATGTTGTCTTGTCAAATGCTACTGCATGCTGAGGCTCTGGCAGAGTGCTTAGCTTTCTGTCTGGGAGATTCCCCCTGTACTATGAGCAGGGATGATAGGACGACTCTGGACACTATGGCTGTCTGTCTGAACACCAAACTGGGCTAGATCCACACTCTACCAGTCTTTTCATCTATAGTCTAAGCTGGATACAAACGCACACACACACGCTAGGCTGGATACAAACGCACACACACACGCTAGGCTGGATACAAACGCACACACACACAGGCAACAAACAAAACGAACAACACTAAATTGTCTCTCCAGCGTGCCTGTGAGAGCTTCCAGGTTATCCTGGCGAGGTCACCAGTTCTGTTACGACCAGATCGAGCCCCTCTCACAGGTGTCACTACTTTGGCTCAGCTTCTCCCTGGGCTACCTTCTTTGTAGTGCAAGGCACAAACAAAATGAACCCAGGCACTCCTCTGGTTGCAAATAGCTAGCAAACCTCAGAGCTCGCAACCCTGTCTCAGCTTACAGGAAAAATACATTGCCAATTTCTCACCCAGACCTGAGAAAAAAACTTGTTATGCCAAGTGCAAGGAAGAGACAGACAAAAAAAAAAAAAAAAAAAATAAATAAATAAATAAATTGTGGGGGTGTGTGGCAACACTCAACTTCCCGCCGTATCACGGCGCGTGGGGGCTTGTGTTTATTCAGCCGGGACGGAGATAGGTTATCCCGTACCCTCTCTGTACACGGATACTTGCCTTCAATAAACCTCGCCACGCTTCTCCTGCCTTTCCCTACTCCAGCCCCGACATGGCGCAGTTTCTTCAGGGGTTAATGGAGGAAGGCATGGGTGGCGTACAGACGCCCACGGGAACCGTTAGCCCAGCAGACGCAGCCATGTGGTCTTCGGCGCCATCATACCGCGCCATGCGGCGCACACAAAGCCCTGACCCTACACCAGCCACCGGGCAGCAGCTTTGGCCAGCAAACTTGCAGCGGCGCCCACCACCTCCTCCACCCGGACCAGGGGGAGCGACCGCGGGCATGTCGCCAGCTGCGTTTGAGGCGTGGGCCACCAGCGTTGAAGACTACAGCAGCATCTGCGGCTGGGTGCCACCGATGGTAGCACCCTATGTGCGCCTCCTTTGCAACACAGAGGTGCAGCAGCGCATCGACGCGCGCCTGGGCAAGCACAAATTCAGGCAGCTCTCAACCACGGATGCAATTGACATAGTAAGAAGCGTAGTGATTGGCCCACGCTGTGTAATTGGAGCGTGGGCAGAGTTCTTCTCACTGGTACAAGCACCAAGTGACAGCGTGTGTGCGTACATCTCTCAGTGCCGCGCCAAAGCAAACGAGTGCGGCTTCCAGTGTCCCGAGTGCCAGTGTCCCTTGGATGAGTACATGCTCAGCAAGAAAATAGTGATGGGGCTACGTGACCGCAGCATGAAAGCGGAGGTGCTGCGAGGCCTCCCACGCCTCGAGTCATTCAGTGATGTGGTCCGCGCGTGTGAAGTTATTGAGGCGGCGGAAAAGGCTAGTGAGCGGCCCCCTAGTGACGTAGCCGGGGTGGCAGCTAGCAACCCGTGGCCACCGCCCTTCACGGACTCACACCCTGCCGAGGTGGCGGCAGCGGGTCCAGCGCGCTGGTCTGGGAGGCAAGGAAAAGTTCGCCAGAAGGGGGCACGGCAAGGACGCAGGCGGTGCTCAGCGTGCGGAGACTCTGAGTGCTGTGGTGGGCGGCATTGCAAGGCGTTTGCAGCAACATGTCGTTGCTGTGGCCAGAAGGGGCACTTCTGGCGCCTGTACCGGGCCCTCACCCCTCAGGGCAGTGCCCGCCCTGCCCAACACTAGAACCTCCCCCCAACTTCCGGAGCAGTGATTGTTGGAGGAGTGGAGACTACGGCGTCGCTGTCCGTGGTAATCAGTTGCTCCCGGCCCCGCGCCACTTGTTCCTACACAGCAGTTGCAGACACCGGGGCACAAGTGTCTGTAGCGGGCCGCCTACTGTTGGGGGACCTCGGCATATCCCAACGTCAGCTCCAGGCTACACCCATGGCAGTCACCCACGTTGCCGGGGGCAGCATGCGCCTCCTGGGGACCATCACATGTCAAGTCTCCGTGGGGACTGCCTCCACCATGGAATGCATCTACATAGCGGAAGGTGTGCAGCAACTCTACTTGTCGCTCAAGGCATGTAAGGCCCTTCACCTGGTCCATCACACCTTCCCGCGCCCCCTAGCTCTCACTAGTGTGTGCGCTATCAAGGCTGCAGACACCCCACAAGTACCACTTCGCCCGGAATCGCCGCCCCACGAGCTTGTTGAGGAAAATGTTGATCGCCTAGAGAAATGGTTCCTAGAGCACTTCGGGCGCACGGTTTTTGCCATGGGACGCATGCCACTACCTGAGATGAAGGGCCCACCTCACCACATCCACTTACGACCTGACGCACGCCCTCATGCTGTCCATGTCCCAGCCACAGTCCCGCTCCACTTCTTTGACGAGGTACGACGTCAGCTGGACAATGACGTGGACAAAGGGATCATCGAAGCGGTACCTGCAGGCGAACCTACCGAGTGGTGCTCTAGAATGGTGGTGGTGCCAAAAAAGGACGGCAGACCCCGTCACACGGTCGACTTTCAGCACCTCAACCGTGCAAGCCTCAGGGAGACACATCACACCAGACCGCCCTTCGACCTCGTCTCTAGCGTGCCCAAGCATGCATTTAAGACAGTTGCTGACGCCTACTCAGGATACCACCAGGTTCCCCTCGACGAGGAAAGTCGCAAGCTCACAACATTCATCACTCCTTGGGGACGATACAGGTACTGCCGCACCCCCATGGGCCACTGTGCGTCACAGGATGCTTTTACTAAACGCTTTGATGACACCATCACTGACATGCCCAGGAAGCTAAAGTGCGTGGACGACACCCTACTCCACGACAGCAGCGTCAGTGATGCTTTCTGGCATACATACGACTTCCTCCAGAGGTGCATGGAGAGTGGTGTCACCCTGCGGCCCGACAAGTTCCACTTCTGCAGGAGGAGCGTTACCTTTGCCGGCTACCTTCTGGGCTGGGAAGGGTACCAACTGAGCCGCGACCTCGTCAACAGCATAACTGACTTCAAGATGCCCGCACAGCCCACCTTGACTGATGTGCGGTCATGGTTCGGCCTAGTCAACCAAGTTGCACCCTTCTTGGCAGTCGCCCCTGTCATGGAACCCTTCAGGGAACTACTCAAGAAGCCAGGTGGGAAGGTAGTGTACTGGGACAAGCAATTGGAAGCCCTTGTCACCTCGGTAAAAGACACCATTGGGAGACTGGCAGCTGAGGGACTGCGCTTCTACGATGTATCACGCCCCACAGCAGTCCTCACTGACTACAGCCGACAAGGTATTGGCTTCGTTATCTTGCAGCAGTACTGTGAGTGTGTCTCCGAGAAGTCGCCACTGTGCTGCCCCGGCGGGTGGAAGCTGGTGCTCTGTGGCAGCCGACATCTCACAGCAGCTGAGAAGAACTACAGCACTCTCGAGGGAGAGGCACTCGCCATCGCCTGGTCTCTGAAGAAGGCACGCCTCTTCCTCCTCGGCTGCAAGAACCTCACGTTCGTCACAGACCACAAGGCCCTCACAAGAATTTTTGGGGACAAGGAGCTCAAGGACATAGCCAATCCCCGGCTTCTCAACCTGAAAGAGAAGACGCTAATGTTCACCTTCCGCATCAAGTACCTGAAGGGCGACACCAACTGTGCGGCAGATGCCTTGTCGCGCTACCCGATCCTGTCAGGTGAACCAGAAAGGTCGGACGAAGACGAGGAAGAGCTGGTATGCGCAGCCATGACGGCAGCCACAGTCGCAGCAGCTGAAGATGAGATGGGGCATGTCGTAGACCTTCGTCAAGTGGAAGAAGAAGCCGAACAGGACGAGGAGTACCGCCTCTTGAGGGAATGTGTGGCCAATGATGGGTGGGCTGAGCGCAAGGACTGGGAGCCGCCTGCCCTCCGCCCGTACTTCAGGATGAGGCGCCACCTGTCCTCCCAAGGGAGCGTGGTCCTGTACACCTGTGACGAGAAACACCCGCGACTAGTCGTGCCTGCAGCCCTCAGGCACACAGTCCTGGCCAACCTGCACGCGGGGCACCAGGGCAGGGACTCCATGCTACGCAGGGCGAGGCAGTCAGTCTACTGGCCTGGGATTGACGCGGAGGTGGAGCAGAAGAGGCACCAATGTGCAGTATGCGACATGCACGCCCCCTCCAGCCCCGCAGAGAGCCTGATGCCCAACCCACCCCCGCTATATCCATTCCAACAAGTAGTGGCAGACTTATTTCAACTGGATGGCCACACCTATATCGCCTTTGCCGACAGGCTCTTGGGATGGCTCGAGGTAGAGCACCTGTCAGGCGATGCCACCAGCGCACGCCTGATAGCAATCTTTCGACGGTGGTTCAGGTGCTTTGGCATCCCAGAGGAGCTGTCGTGTGACGGAGGAACAAACCTTACTAGCCAGGAATCCAGGAGCTTCTTCAACACCTGGTGTGTACGCCTGAGGATCTCATCCGCACACTATCCCCAGTCCAACGGCCGAGCAGAGGCGGCAGTCAAGTGTGCGAAGAGGCTACTACGCGGCAACACTGCCCGGAATGGCTCCCTGGACACCGACGCTGCTGCAAGGGCAATCATGCAGTATCTCAACACCCCCCTGCAGGGCTCTGAAGCCTCCCCAGCCCAGCTGCTCACAGGACGTCAGCTGCGGGATGCCATACCTGTCGACACATCTCTCTATGAAGTGAGTGAGCGGTGGGCTTGGCTTCTGCGGGAACGCGAACGGGCCTTGGTCCGCTCTGGGGACAACGCAGCCTCTCGGCACAACCAGTCAGCCCACAACCTTGAGCCCCTTACACCTGGCCAACGGACTCACATCCAGAACCCCAGCAGCGGACGCTGGGATCGCGCAGGTACTGTACTGGAGACTACAGCATCCAGACAGTACCTGGTGCAGCTGGACGGCAGCGGGCGCGCCACCATCAGGAACAGGCGCCACCTACGGTCGCTCACGCGCGAACAGCACACTCAGCCAAGCGACGACGGGGCAGCTGTGACACCTGACCCCACCCCGCCTACTCAAAGAAGGCCCCAGCGCTCCAGACAGGCGCCACGTCACCTCTACGACTACGTATTAGGGGACACCACCCCTTAAGTGGCACTGTGAATGTCGCACGCCCATAGTGTTTTGCCATTGACGGATCACATTGTGATTATTTATTTCTCGCCCCGCATGTGCTTGTAACCCTTGGTCTGATTCATTTGAAGTATTTTCTGTTTTTGCCATTACACCGCCCACTTTGGGCTTCCTGTGTAATTGGGGGGGGGAGTGTGGGGGTGTGTGGCAACACCCAACTTCCCGCCGTATCACGGCGCGTGGGGGCTTGTGTTTATTCAGCCGGGACGGAGATAGGTTATCTTGTACCCTCTCTGTACACGGATACTTACCTTCAATAAACCTCGCCACGCTTCTCCTGCCTTTCCTTACTCCAGCCCCGACATAAATAAATAAAAAAATAAATAAATAAAAATAAAAATGATAATAAGAAAAAAAAAATGAAAATGAAAACAAAACAAATAGACCAGAATATCTAATGAGTAACCACCCTCATGGCTCCTGCCCACGCTCAATTAGATATTTTGGACACCCGGCCTTGGGCTAAACAATCTTCAGTTTCTTAGAAAACTGACTCTGCCCCCTACACAGTGGCAAGTCGGAAGAAAAGAAAGAAAGTTAACCCAAAAAGGTACTTACAGAAATATATCCTTTGGCCTGAACAAAAACATTAGCAAGGCTACAGAGGTCAGTTGCATTTGACATTCACAATGACAGAAAACTTCACAAAGGGGAGAAGACAAATGTGTGCTTACACAGTATGGAAACTGTACAAAACACAAACAGAACAACAAAGAGAGCATACACACAAGCTTTCCGATACTCAATAGGGTGAGGATTATCAACAATATTCCCAATATCTAATAATAACTAATTAACCGCCCCCAAAAATCTACCCAAATCGCCAGCTCTTCCAAGCACGTCTTTCTCGTCTTCCTCATACAGATGTCAGGCTACAATTGAGCTTCTCATATCATGGAGACAAAGGGAAGACTTTGGGCGGGACTCTCGAACGCTCAGGAAGGTACTTTAGTGCCCTCTAAGGGGTGTGATGTTCCCTTGTGGCACACGAAAATTACTAACCCTATCACTGGATTAAGAGAAATACAAATACTGACACTTTTATGATTTTTAATAAATAATGGAATAATCCGAAATAATAATAATAAAAAGAAAGCAATTCAGAAATACAAAATAAATGGTAGCGTACTCTTCAGTTACATAATTCAGAAATACAAAATAAATGATAGCGTACTCTTCAGTTACATAATTCAGGAATACAAAATAAATGGTAGCGTATTCTTCAATTACATAAAAACTACGATGGAGATATTTTCGCGACTACTGAGTTGTGGGGGAGACCAGAGAATAAATAAATAAATAACAAATATATACCCAAAAAGTATGTATAGACCTGAGGACAGTCTCACACGGTGATCTCGAACCAGGTGGTTTCACTAGTCCCGTGGAGAAAACCAACAAAAACAGAACGAAAAAATGCGAATATCTATCCACTCAGAAATAGTTTATCAACAGGAATATCTGAGGGGAATCCAAGAGGGTCTGAGGAGAATCCGAGAGAGACTGGCTTTAGTAAAATTATTGTTAAATAAACACTTACTTAATATTACAGGAATGGAGGGGGAGACTATCAGACTGCATGCTCACCTGAGGAGAATCCGAGAGAGACTGGCTTTGCTTGTGAGGAAATCGGCGGGAAACTAAGGATAAAGGTTTCCAATGGGGAAATTTATTAAGTTATAATTTTGTTTTTAGTAGGGGGGGGGCGACTAGGTTGTGAGTTCAGGGATGAAAAATATGAATAATTAAGTTACTGTTTACTTTATAGTTGTTACTTTAAGAAGTTTAATTCAATGGACTTTTGAAATCAATTGGGGAATTAGTCAAAGTCTGGTATCTCTTCCCGGCTTGCGTAGCAACAGGGGTAACAAGGCAGCGAAGCAAAGAAGACTTATCAGATTCGTCAACCTCATTGGCGCGGCGTAATTATCTGGGATTTGTTTGAGCTGGTTTAAGACCTTACCATTATAGAATTAATTTTATCGTATTAAGGGCTCCCCATTCTCTGGGATTAGGTGAAAAATTCGCCTCTATAACCTGGCCAAGCAGGAGAAATTACGTTTATTCACTGGGTAAATTTGTTATAGAAGTGGTCAACACAGTGACGCTGAGAGGGGGGGGGGGGGGAAGCAAGGACAAAAGGACACTGAGGAGAGGAGGGGAAGGGGAGGGGTTAGTCACATGGTACTGAGATTCTGGTCACCCCCGCACATTACATGGGCCTTAGCCTAGGAAAAAAATAGAAATATACATAATTAATTTCCCAGCACTACACGAGCCTTTCATCCGTTCTAGAATTTTTC
Source organism: Scylla paramamosain (assembly GCF_035594125.1). NCBI lineage: Eukaryota > Metazoa > Arthropoda > Malacostraca > Decapoda > Portunidae > Scylla > Scylla paramamosain. Next base: position 16,487,614 of record NC_087151.1, read on the forward strand.
ACCTCTCTCTTTTCTCCTTACCAAAAAAAATAAATAAAATAACACCTTCACATCCGAGTAATTAGAAACTCCCCTCACCACCACATAACCAAGCCAGGCTGACGAACTGCACGTGATCTCTGTCGGGAAATAACTCTGACATTCTCTCCCATACAATGGCTTGTGGGCCATATCACCACAATGTCCCTTGGAGACATAACTCGGCTCTTTCTCTCATCTCAAGGAAAAAGAAAAGAAATTCCACCCCAACCAGCCTCTTGACCTCCTGTGGTGTGAGGACTTAACCTTAAGTCACTCCGTCACTCTCTGAAACGAGATTCGGCCACCCCAGTACTCGGTTCCTTCCACTCGGACAGTCATTTACTCATCCACACATTCACTCATACCACGAGATACTACAGATGATTACGCGAAGCGCTCGCCACGTCCTGAAGTAATCCACCACAGTATGGCCCGAACGGGTTGTCGAGTGCAGTAGTAGTCTGCGAATTAAAGTGGTTCCTTATTCCTTCTCAAATTCTTACATCACCTCTCACATAGTACCCATACCCGTCATACCACGATTCATTACAACCAGTCCAGCCAGACCATGCAAAAGTAAGGGGGGGGACTCTATTTACCCCAAGCACTCTGCTCTTTTCTATACCGTCTTTCCAGCGACATTAACATTCCTCAATATAGCGTCTGGGATGGTTACGCACTCTAGGCGGTAACACTTCAGTTTCTATATCAGGTTGGAACACTGTGTCTTGAGCCGCAACTACGTACTCTTCCTCACTGTGAAACTGTTTGATCTTTTCTGCCGCTCTTTGCACCATCTTTCCCGAGAAAGGGTCTTTCACCACATAACCACCGCCTCCTCTTAAAACTTCCACCACCTTATATGGGCCGTCCCAACGAACACACAGTTTCTTACACACTCCTGACTCTGTAGTTTCTCGCTTCACCCACACCAACGCCCCAATGTCTACCTTCTGCTCCTTGCGTTTCCTGTTGGCCGCATTACGGTATTTCCGAGTCATTTTCTCGTGTGTTTCCCGGATCAGCCGGCGGACCACATCCACGTCTTGCTCGTCACCATCAACTGCGGGTAGCCTGGCACCCACCACTCGGGGCGCATGCCGGGAGAAAAACGCGAAGAAAGGTTGTTGGGCGATACTGGTATGGACGGCGGCATTCATAGTGGCCTGACACACAGGGAGTAGGCGAGGCCACCGTAGCGGGTAACCTCGGCACATGGAAGCCAAGATGGATTTGAGCGTGCGATGGAGTCGTTCGGTGATGGCGTTCCCTTGCGGGTGGTAGGGAGTGGTGTAACAGAGGGTGATGAGGTGTTGCTGGCAGAATTGTTGGAAGATCTGGGAGGTGAACTCGCCCCCGTTGTCCAGGACGATGGAGTGAGGAGTCCCGAAGTCGGTAATGTACAGTAGTGCTGCAGCGCCTCTACAATTCCCTCTGATAGTTTGTTTTTGAGTGGATAGAACTTCACAAATCGGCTAAAGTGATCTACGATAGTCAACACATATCGGTAGCCACCACTGCCTGCAATCATATCCGTCAGGTCTATACCTATCCTATCTAAGGGCTTCTCTACTGAAGGTAATTCCTGATAAGGCTGCTGTAACCCTGGAGAGGTTTTAAATCTTTGACAGGTAAGGCAATTCTTTACGTACTGGGTTACGTCAAACTTGAGATTACACCAGTAAAACAATTCTTCGGCCTTTTTAACTGTCTTTTTCTGACCCAGGTGGCCAGAAAGCTCATGTGCATGTTCTAAAGCTTTAGGAATCAGAACCTGAGGAACTACCAATGAATAATGAATGCTGCCATCAATGTTTTCCTTAGTGTAGTACAGCAACTCATCAATTATAGTGAACTGGTGCAATATACTCTTATGATACTTTTTGGTAGGTATAGACCCTCCTTCCAGATACTCTATCATGTCTCTCCACTTAATTTCTTCCCTTTGTTGAATCTTGATTTGTTCTAAAGTCAGGCCTAAATAGTTTGGAGTAGGACATCGCTGAATGATCCTCACTGGGCGAGAGAGCTGATCGGCCACGTAGTTATACTTTCCCTTCACATATTGGATGTTGTATTGGTATTCTCTCATCTCTAGTATCCAGCGGTTCATCCTGGCAGATTTGGTCTTTCTCTTAAATATACTAGTAAGGGGCTGATGATCTGTGAATATAGTGAAGCTAGTTCCCCACAAATAATGATGGAAGTGTCTACAAGAGAGAAGTACTGCCAAGGCTTCTTTATCTGTAGCTGAGTACCTATTCTCAGTGGAGTTTAATTTTTTTGAAAAATAGCCCAAAGGTCTGACAGACCCATCCTCCTGAGTTTGACTTAAGACGCCTCCTACATGGGTATTACTGGCATCAGTTGTTAAAATGAACGGCTGGTTACTTTGCGCTCTCGCTAGTATAGGGGCCTGGGCAAGAGATCTTTTTAAGGTATCGAATGCCTCCTGACACTTGTCTGTCCAAAGGAAAGGTTGATCTTTTTTCGTTAGGTTGGTAAGTGGAGTGGCTATTTGAGCGAAATTACTGATGTGTTTCCTATAAAATCCTGCCATACCTAAAAATCGTCTCACTTCCTTGACCTTAGTGGGCGGTTTCATTTCCAATACTGCCTCTACATTCTTTGGGTCGGGTTGACTACCTTCTTGTGAAATTTTATGACCAAGAAACGTAACTTCAGTCTTTGCCATTTCGCATTTAGATAAGTTAAGCTTGACTCCGTTTTCTTTAAGTAAAGCGAAAGTTTCACTGAGTCTTTCGCTGAGTGTGGTGAAGTCTGAAGCCCAAATGATTAGGTCGTCTAAGTAATTTTTCATCCAACCCTTCTTCACGAGAGGAGCTAACAATGAGGCCATATGTCTAGTAAAGATAGCTGGAGAACAGCTTAATCCAAAAGGTAGCCTTTTAAACCTATAGAGAGTCACCCCATCACTGAAGGCTGTGAGGTCTCTGCTACCTTCCTCCAATAGAATTTGAAAATAAGCCTCCCTCATATCTAGCGTGGCATAGAACTGATGGCCAGCTGCTTGTTCAACTAATTCTTCTAGGCGGGGAAGCGGGTAAATGTCAGTAGTTAGGTGTTTGTTGACATGTCGGTAGTCAAGGCACATTCTTTTACTTCCATCCGGTTTATTGACTAATACTATAGGAGAGAGCCATGCAGATGTAGATTTTTCAATGATATCTCTGTTCTCCATATCTGTTAACATGTTTGATATCAGGGTTTTTGCTTCCTCGGGGTATCGGTACCTAGGACCACGACTAGGCTCTGGATTAGAGATATTAATTTTAGCAGGAGGCCCTTTCATTAATCCAAGTTCGTTTTTGTCTACTATGAATAAATCATGGTGATTGAGAATGATATTTTTTAAGATTGTTTTCTGCTCTCTAGTAAGGTTACTCCATTTCTGTTGTCTTATCAACTCCTCGAGTCTTTGTGGCCTACTCTTTGATTCCTGACACCTTGTTTGGTCGTTGTGTGGCAACAGATCATTGTGGATTTCTAGGGAAGGAGTGGCTTGCTTTTGGTGGATGACTCTGATCATCGGGGAGATGTTTTCAAAAGTGCCTAATAGGGTTCCTGGTTTGATTGTTTTCCGGCCCTTAGTATCATTAATAAATGGGAGGGGGACCTTTTTATTCTCATCTACTGTCACAATCAAGGGGTGATGATTAGGCGTTAAACATGGCTGAGGCTGGATTAACAAAGTTTCTCCTGGGTTTTCTTTCACCGAGATAGGAAGAAACTGAGCTCGGTAGGGATCGAGTTTGATGGTATGAGTTAGACGGATGTGTTCTGTTTGACTGGGAGTGGTAGGAAGAATAGGTACCTCGTGAACTCGTTCCACCTTGCCTTTCTGCCTTTTGATATGATTAACAAGGTATGTGGTTTTACCCCACTTTACTGTATTTGTTTTACCATTCCATTGAAAAGGAGCTTGTGAAAGTATGTCTGTCCCGAGTAAGACGTCAGCGTCAAGGTAGCTATTCGGGACTACAGGGCACCATTGTTTGTGTATAGTCTCTTCACCTACTCCTATCTCTAGTAAGGTCATCCCCAAGATTCGTAAGGGTGAACCAGTTACCCCTTGTAGTATAGGTACTGCTCGCCTTTGTGATATAGCTCCTTCTAATTTCTTTACCGCAGCCTCTGTGATTAAAGTATAGCCGCTACCAGTGTCAATGACAGCTTTAAGAATTTTCTTGTTAACTATGAGATTGATAGCGGGGGATGTGAATCCCTGGGTGAGTCATATATTCTGATTTGGTTTTCCGGGGCAGTTTTTATTTCCTCTCCAGCACCCATGCTGTCTACAGTCAAAACATGATCCACGGGCAGGTTTTCTCCAGCACTCTCTCAGCGTGTGACTATGGGTTCGACAGTGTGAGCAATATTTAGCGGGTTGTGTTGGAGAGGGGGAGGTTCTCAACCTTCCTACTTGATCAGTGAGACTTTTAATCTGCTGCTTAAGTTCCCAAATTTCCTTTGATTCCTTGGATGTTGCATTTGTTAGGTCTGGGGGATTTTGAGTTATTGGGTCAGGGCTACCAATGAGTTTTGAATTAGATTTTTCCAGTTCAGGTTTAATTCTAGCAATGGGGGAAGTATGGGCAGCCTCGAGCAGTTGGCGCTCATGTTCTACCCTGTCAATAAATTTATCAAGAGGATAATCCTCGTCCAGGAAACCTTCTAGTCTAGCCTTTGCTTCTTGGGTTAAGCCCTGCCACAACTTTCTTTTGATAATTTTCTTACATTTAGGGAGTTTCTCTCCTGGAAAGCTCGTCTCTAGAGTGGCATATTTGCAAGTGAATTTGTTGGCAAATGCTTGGGGAGATTCTACCCAATCATATGTCTGTGCGTCTATGTCTCTCCACGCCCTGTCAAAGTTAACCTCTTGGGAGAATTGTGATAGAAGCAATTGTTTAATACTATTCCAGGTGTGACAATGATGTAAGGTTTGATGGTTATGTATGAGAGCTGCGAGCTCGCTGCTGACCCTACTCTTTGCAATTTGCACTTTGCGGGTGTCCTCATTGCTACTTTGCTCCACCAGTTCAATGAAAATTTGCAATTGGGTAGTTGAGTCAAGACCTTGTAGGTGGTGGAGTTCAAGAATTGGGATATCTCGGGGTTTGGTGGGAGTGCTAGGTGCTCTGTGTAAATTAGGGATGTTAGCCAAGCGCCCAATTACCTGATTTTGTTGATTTAAGATTTGCTTTAGTTCCTCTACTTCCTGTTCTAAAGTGTTCAAGTCTTTCCCTTTACTTTCATGTTTAACTGCTCCCAGGCTCTCTCTGGTGTTATGATCCATTAAGTCCTGCCACGGGTCTAATCCACCCCTTGGGAGGCGAACATTATCAGTCATCTTTGCTCACATGGAAGTTTAACGTACTGGGTGTAGAACACAATATCTCAGGGTGATTGTCAGGTGACCTGCGATACACAGTATGCGCTCAGGTTTTCTTCTTCCAGGACAATGTGTTCTACTCCACTGCCTCTCTATTGCTACTGTGACCTTCAATAACTCTTTTGATCTTACTGATTACTTGAGCTTGGCCTCTCTCGTCCCAGTGAACACCATCCTCGCTCAGTTCTTGTACAAATTGAATATTATTAAAATGAATGTTTGGGGTCTTCAGGGCTCTCTTTACTCTATTATTGATTCCTACTTGGAATTTCTTATATTTCTCCACTGATATTCCCCTAGGGTTGGTCCTGGGTTCAATTTGGCAGACATGCACTAGTGATTGGCATTTGGCAGTGATTTCTTTGATGATGTTCTTAACATCGGAGAAAATCCTAGCGGGATTGGTAGATGTTTCTATGTCGTTGCTGCCTATCCACAAGATGGTCAAGTCATGTTGCCACTCGAGTACTCGATTTAACCGATCATCCTCAAAGAAAGTCCTAGCCTTTGCTCCAGGGGCTCTGAATATCCTAATTTGCACATTTGTTACCTCTAGATGCCGGGGAATCTGGCTATGCCCTACAAGTGCCACCTTCAACATTTACACTTATTTCCAGTCTCCACCTCTTTCGGTCAGTCGCGAAATAAATGCCACCGCTGCTCACCAGTTTAGTGCCCTCTAAGGGGTGTGATGTTCCCTTGTGGCACACGAAAATTACTAACCCTATCACTGGATTAAGAGAAATACAAATACTGACACTTTTATGATTTTTAATAAATAATGGAATAATCCGAAATAATAATAATAAAAAGAAAGCAATTCAGAAATACAAAATAAATGGTAGCGTACTCTTCAGTTACATAATTCAGAAATACAAAATAAATGATAGCGTACTCTTCAGTTACATAATTCAGGAATACAAAATAAATGGTAGCGTATTCTTCAATTACATAAAAACTACGATGGAGATATTTTCGCGACTACTGAGTTGTGGGGGAGACCAGAGAATAAATAAATAAATAACAAATATATACCCAAAAAGTATGTATAGACCTGAGGACAGTCTCACACGGTGATCTCGAACCAGGTGGTTTCACTAGTCCCGTGGAGAAAACCAACAAAAACAGAACGAAAAAATGCGAATATCTATCCACTCAGAAATAGTTTATCAACAGGAATATCTGAGGGGAATCCAAGAGGGTCTGAGGAGAATCCGAGAGAGACTGGCTTTAGTAAAATTATTGTTAAATAAACACTTACTTAATATTACAGGAATGGAGGGGGAGACTATCAGACTGCATGCTCACTTGAGGAGAATCCGAGAGAGACTGGCTTTGCTTGTGAGGAAATCGGCGGGAAACTAAGGATAAAGGTTTCCAATGGGGAAATTTATTAAGTTATAATTTTGTTTTTAGTAGGGGGGGGGCGACTAGGTTGTGAGTTCAGGGATGAAAAATATGAATAATTAAGTTACTGTTTACTTTATAGTTGTTACTTTAAGAAGTTTAATTCAATGGACTTTTGAAATCAATTGGGGAATTAGTCAAAGTCTGGTATCTCTTCCCGGCTTGCGTAGCAACAGGGGTAACAAGGCAGCGAAGCAAAGAAGACTTATCAGATTCGTCAACCTCATTGGCGCGGCGTAATTATCTGGGATTTGTTTGAGCTGGTTTAAGACCTTACCATTATAGAATTAATTTTATCGTATTAAGGGCTCCCCATTCTCTGGGATTAGGTGAAAAATTCGCCTCTATAACCTGGCCAAGCAGGAGAAATTACGTTTATTCACTGGGTAAATTTGTTATAGAAGTGGTCAACACAGTGACGCTGAGAGGGGGGGGGGGGAAAAGCAAGGACAAAAGGACACTGAGGAGAGGAGGGGAAGGGGAGGGGTTAGTCACATGGTACTGAGATTCTGGTCACCCCCGCACATTACATGGGCCTTAGCCTAGGAAAAAAATAGAAATATACATAATTAATTTCCCAGCACTACAGTACAAGATATGGGGAATGGAGGGGATGAAAAAATTGGGGGGGGGGGATGGCGTTTGAGGGCATGCTTCGCTCTATCTGCACTCAATCTCAATCTCGCTCTGAAATGAGCATTAGTTTATGAGAATCATTACGCCTTTATAAAGGGGGTCTGGATGGGATTTGGATCTTTTATCTTGAAGTGCAATCCTTCTTCCCTATTATTTATTAAATACAGCTCTCGGGAATGAGGGAAAGTGATAAAAATCTAAGGGAATTAATGCAGGGTGAGTGAGGTGCATTAAAATGCATCTTGCTCACTCTGCATTAACTCCCTTAGAATTTTTCCAGTTAAACAATTTCAATGAGTCACCGCGACTCTCTCTCTCTCTCTCTCTCTCTCTCTCTCTCTCTCTCTCTCTCTCTCTCTCTCTCTCTCTCTCTCTCTCTCTCTCTCTCTCTTCCCCCCCCCTTCTTCTTGCTCTATTTTCTTCTTCCGTCTTCATTATTTTCTAATAAAACACTCTGCATAACAATATATATATATATATATATATATATATATATATATATATATATATATATATATATATATATATATATATATATATATAAAACACCCACTCTGTGGTGCTTTTAAGTGCTAGTGCTGTCTTTCTTCTGCGGTACTGTTTTAAATACACAAGGTTCTGGAATGCAGAAATCGAAAGGCAGTCTATACTATCTTTAAATGACCTAATAGATGGCCAGTATTCCAACTCATCCCCATCAAATGTTTGGGGTTATCCTCTGGTTACATGCAGGGAATCTACAATAGCACACTGTTGGTCTTGAAGTTTCCAACACATGCTTGATGGTATTGGCAAAGACGGAAGTTGCTGTCGTTGCTGGTTCATCTGGTGTAGATTCTTCATGAACTACACATGAAGGGTCCCACGATATTCATAAAGGTCTTTTGTGTATTCCTTTGGGTGTACTTAGTGTACATGGAACTCCACTGGTGTCTTCTAGGTGTCCCTGTGCATTCATAGAATCAACTTGGTGTGTAGTGAGCCCTTGCCATCATCATCCAGCCCGTGAACCAGACTTTTGTAGGATTGAAGTTCATCTTGTAACTTCTTTTCTTCTTCAGTTAGCTTCTGCCACTCCTTCTTGAACCTCAGGTTTTGTAGTTCCAGCAGTTACTCTTGCCGCCTTTCAGTCAGCTCCTTAAGTTCCGCTTCTAAAGTCTTATTCTCTGCTTCTAAGCTGTGTAATGTAGTGCATGAGCTCAAGGCATCACTCAATATGTCAATCTCCTAAGGTTCCCCCAACTCTTGATATCATCCTCATACTGGGCCAGCCAGTTATTTATTCCTTCTTGTAGATCAATTGCCTGAGTTACAATGTCAATTGTGTATCCTTCCTCACCGAGTTGTTCTTCAACCGACATTAAGCTTACGAGCTCAGCCTGAACTGCTTCAAACATTACTATGAATTCTGGAAAAATACTCAACTTATATCTCACCTGCAATATATATATATATATATATATATATATATATATATATATATATATATATATATATATATATATATATATATATATATATATATATATATATAGCTAACTTGTCTATGAGGTTCATGCGTCATGTGAAAATTCCCTTAATTGCATTGCGCTTCCTCTTGGCTTCAGCTATCCTATCCTCATCAGCAATGTCCTCACCTTTGGCAAAATCAAACTGAGCTTCTTCTTGTGTAGCACTCATCTTCTAATTGGTCATGGAGTATACTGTACAGGAAGTTTATTGGTCTATAACACCCACTCCAGGGTGCTAGACTAGGGGATATGTCTTCTTAGGTATAAACCAGGTTATTTGATACTCGTTCCTTCTTCTGGTACTTTAATTGACAAAGATCTTGAAACATGCCTGGGGTTCCCTAACAACCCAGTTAACAGTCCCTGACGCATAATTACTTATATCATATTATAATGATAATACATTAAATAAACACAACTCCAGTACGTAGCAATAGTAAATACGAAATAAATGATAACTAATACAATACAATAAAAAAAAAAAAAATTAGTAAAGCGTACCTCAGACGATAATTATCAAACACTAGATGTTACATCCTTGCCCCAGTGCACCTACTGAATTGGGGCACTTCTTATATTACTATCACTAACACCCGTTTACATCATTTAATGTATAAATTCTCCACTAAATTAAAATAATATAATCAGGTACGCAAACAGCACTTTGTTACACAAGATTCCATCTTACTTTTACCGTAAACACTGAGTGAGTCTTCAGAGGCAGCGATCCACCTCATCACTTAGCCTGGTATTTTTTTTTTTTTTTAATGTAGGAGGGACACTGGCCAAGGGCAACAAAAATCCAATAAAAAAAATGCCCACTGAAATGCCAGTCCCATAAAAGGGTCCAAAGCGGTAGTAAAAAAAATTGAAGGATAAGTGTCTTGAAACCTCCCTCTTGAAAGAATTCAAGTCATAGGAAGGTGGAAATACAGAAGCAGGCAGGGAGTTCCAGAGTTTACCAGAGAAAGGGATGAATGATTGAGAATACTGGTTAACTCTTGCGTTAGAGAGGTGGACAGAATAGGGGTGAGAGAAAGAGAAAGTGTTGTGCAGCGAGGCCGCGGGAGTGGGGGAGGCATGCAGTTAGCAAGATCAGAAAAGCAGTTAGCATGAAAATAGTGGTAGAAGATAGCTAGAGATGCAACATTGCCGCGATGAGAGAGAGGCTGAAGACAGTCAGTTAGAGGAGAGGAGTTGATGAGACGAAAAGCTTTTGATTCCACCCTGTCTAGAAGAGCGATAAGAGTGGAACCCCCCCAGACATGTGAAGCATACTCCATACATGGACGGATAAGACCCTTGTGCAGAGTTAGCAGCTGGGGGGTGAGAAAAACTGGCAGAGACGTCTCAGAACACCCAACTTCATAGAAGCTGTTTTAGCTAGAGATGAAATGTGAAGTTTCCAGTTCAGATTATAAGTAAAGGACAGACCGAGGATGTTCAGTGTAGAAGAGGGGGATAGTTGAGTGTCATTGAAGAAGAGGGAACAGTTGTCTGGAAGGTTGTGTCGAGTTGATAGATGGAGAAATTGAGTTTATGAGGCATTGAACAATACCAAGTTTGCTCTGCCCCAATCAAAAATTTTAGAAGTCAAGCGTTCTGTGGCTTCCCTGCGTGAAATGTTTACTTCCCGAAGGGTTGGACGTCTATGAAAAGACATGAAAAATTGCAGGGTGGTATCATCAGCGTAGGAGTGGATAGGACAAGAAGTTTGGTTTGGAAGATCATTAATGAATAATAGGAAGAGAGTGGGTGTTACTGTAGGTAAAGCGTATGTACCTCACATCATTATTCCTCGGCATTTATAAGTGAAATGTTCAATAGTTTACTATTTGCATGAAAACGTGTAATATGTGTAAGTATCAGTATTCAATGCTATATTAAGCACCAAAGCCGATGCTCACTTGTTGGTAGTGTGGGGTTAACCCACTGGTCGCCTGCGGGCATCACTCATGGCCAAGTCACGCTCAGACAAAGACGGGCAGGATGGTGACCGAGGTAAATACTTAAATTTTGTAGTAAAAACTGATTGTCATAGTACCAAGTTAATTGCATGTATTGTTAATGAATATTGTAATATGTTGAAAGTGTTTAATATCAGTGTATTATGTTATTTTATAAGAAATTGAGATCGAGAACTTGTTCGCAGTTGTTACGGTCATGCCTACCTCATCAATAAACGTCAGAGAGAGAACTGCCTTTCCTCGACCCTACGATGATGGGTGTGATCAGTAAAACAGATCACCTGTTACTGTGTGTAAAGCGTATGTACCTCATGTGATTATTCCTCGGCATATATAAGTGAAATGTTCAATAGTTTTCTATTTGCATGAAAACGTGTAATATGTGTGAGTATCAGTATTTAATGCTATATTAAGCACCGAAGCCGATGCTCACTTGTTGGTAGTGTGGGGTTAACCTGCTAGTCGCCTTCGGGCATCACTCACGGCCAAGTCGCGCTCAGACAAAGACGGGCAGGATGGTGACCGAGGTAAATACTTTAATTTTGTAGTAAAAACTGATTGTCATAGTGCTAAGTCAATTGCATGTATTGTTAATGAATATTGTAATATGTTGAAAGTGTTTAATATCAGTGTATAATGTTATTTTGTAAGAAATTGAGACCGAGAACTTGTTCGCAGTTCTTACGGTCATGCCTACCTCATCAATAAACGTCAGAGAGAGAACTGCCTTTCCTCGACCCTACGATGATGGGTGTGATCAGTAAAACAGATCACCTGAGAGCCAATTGATGCCCAGCCGGTGCGGCTACAGTAAGAACTCGACCTACAAGCAAGAAATTGGCTCCATGTGAAACCGTAGCAAGAGTGAGTCACAGGACGAGGGGACGCTGACGTAAGCCTATAGGTTGACCTCTGAGGCCCCGGGGTCAGCTCTACCCTTGACGACAACCACTCCCTTCTACCCACTGTGCCTCGCCACCATTTTGTAGAACCCATGGTCACAGGCAAGAAAGTATAATAGTATGTATGTGCACTGAATTGAGTAGCCTAAGTGAAAATTACCCACAATTAGCTAGTATTAAGAGTGGTAATTTTAAATTGCTCTTTCAGTGTCTCAGTATTGACACAATTAAGTTGTTAGATATGTCTGATACTGAGGAAATTAATGCCGTAGATGGCCTTAGGGAAGGTGAGGGTGAGCAAGTGGACAGGGATCAAACTTGTATTGAAGAAGTTAGTGTCAGGGAGCGAGTGCCAACCGATAAAGGAAGAGAATATCAAGTCAGTGTAACCAAAGGAAGAGCAGAGTCCTGTAAGCGTAAATGGAGCAGTGTTACCAGCAAAATTAAGAAAGGATTAAAAATTGTAATTAGCCCCTTTGAATTAGAGCCCATGTCAAGTGAAGTAATAGAGGCATTTCAGCAGTATTATGTGGAATACACAAAGCTGGTGGAACTAGAGCCAGAAAGGTCAGAGGAGCTAAATGAAGAGCTGGAACACAATCAACAAGTTCACCATGAAATATTAGAAAGTATAGAATGTAAAAGAAAGGAGTTAAAGAATGACAGAGGATCAATTTGTTCTAGCAAACGGTCTAGACATTCTAGAGTCTCATCTACTTCATCACGTTCATCAGCAGCACAAAGAAAGCAAGAAGCAGCAGCAAAGGTAGCCAGACTTAGAAAGGAAATGGAATATCATGATAGTTTAGCAGAGGCAGAAGTTATGTTAGCTAAGACAAAAGCAGAGGCAGAAGCAATGTTCTCAAAGAAAAAGAAAGAGAGAGATTTAGCAGTTGCTAGTGCAGAACTTAATGCTCTTAGCTTAGTTGAAGAAGAAGTAAAAATGTTTCCAGGTAATGATGAAAGTGTAGAGAAGCAAAGTTATCTTCAACAATACATAGAGTCACAAAATGAAATGAAAGCACAAGCAATTGCAAATCAACAAAGTGACAATGCCATGCCTCACAAATATGTTACATTCCATGACCCACAGAAACCTTCTTCTTGCAATAGAGATAATGAATTGATGACAAATGAAGTAGATGGACAAATATTTAGTGAACCTCAGGTAATAAATCTCAACCCTACAGCTCAAAGTCTTGTACCAAGCTCTCGTAGACACACTCATAATGTCAACATGCCTAATAATGTGAATAATGTGAGACAGAATCATCAATCCTTTTCCCATCCTGGGGGAACCTTTGCAATCAACATACCTGATCCCAAGTGGAGCCTTCCTCCAATAGAGCCTAACACTTTTGATGGAGAACCCATGGAATTTCCAAGTTGGTTGAAAAACTTTGAAACTTATGTAGAGTCTAAAACTTCTGTTGGTAAAGAGAGACTTGCCTACTTAGAGAGGTATACAACTGGTGAGGCAAAGAATGCCATTAAAATGTTAATGCACTTTAACTCTGATGCTGACTATGTGCAAGCAAAGAAAATTCTTAGTGATAGATTTGGAAACAAAAGCATCATAGCTGATGCTTACACAAATAAGTTAATGAATTGGCTACCAATCTCTCCGCATAATGGTCCAGCATTAACAGCTTTCTCAGATTTTTTGAAGTGCTGTTTAGCTGCAATGAAACACACTTCTTATTTGTCATTTCTGAATGATCCTAGAGAGCAGAGAAAGGTGCTAGCAAAACTCCCTGAACATGTTGTTCATGACTGGAGAAAGCAAGCGATGATATATCTTGATACTAACAGTAATAACACTTCTAGTAGCAATGAAGAGCACCACCCACCCTTTGAAATGTTATGTGAATTTGTCCAGAACGAAGCAAAAGGAGCAAGCAATCCATTTCTTTCCTGGAATTCAGTAAGTAGGGAAGTAAATGACTGGATCAAAACTCAAACAAAAGCAACCAATTGGAAACCAAGGGAATCAAACATCATGACAAAGAATAGAGGGAGTAGAACTTTCATGGCTAAATCAATTGAGGAAAAACCAATGTGGTCATTCCAAAGTAAAGTAAATGTACAAGCCAACAAACAGTATCCCAAGGACCAGGAAAGGAAAGGACGATTCTGTCACTACTGTACAAAGGATCATGATTTAGATGATTGCAAGGAATTTGCCAAACTTGATGGTAATACTAGGTACAAATTTGCTAAAGAAAAACGGTTATGTACAGGGTGTCTAAAAATGGGTCACAAAGGAAAGGATTGTAGAAGAAGGAAAGTTTGTAAAGTATGTCAGAGATACCATCCCACAGCTCTTCACAATGATGACATGACAAGAACTGAGAGCCAAAAGGTGCCAGCACAAGCAACTCAGCCTAAAGATGATAAACCCACAGTAGTAGCCAATAAGGTCAAAGTTACAGAATCAGTGACACATGACATGCACACCATGATAGTTCCTGTATGGTTACATCATGTTAGTAACGAAGAGAATAAAGTTTTAGTGTATGCCCTGCTGGATGAGCAGTCTGATGCTTCATTCATCAAGGAAAGCACTCTGAATAAATTGGGAATTAGTGGACCATCAGTGTCACTCAATATCCACACAATAAGTGGAAAACAAATCACTGATTCTATCAAAATTCATGGACTTAAAGTAAGAGGTTATAATGAAGAAGTGGAAATATCAGTCCCTTCAGCATATTCAACAGAAAACATTTCAGCTGGACGGAGTCAGATACCAAGGCCCGAGACTGCTTGCGACTGGCCCCACTTAAAGGCAATCTCTGACAAACTAATGAAATATGACCCAAGCATTGACATAGGACTTCTCATTGGTCTTGATTGTGCAGAAGCCATTATGGCAGAAGAGCAAATAGCAGGTGATAGTAAGAAGCATCCCTATGCTCGTAGGACAGAGCTAGGTTGGGGGATCATTGGTAAAATCTCACCCCATTCAAGTCCATTGGAGGATACAGTGGTAGTCTACAGAACAGTGACACAAGAAGTAGAAATCAATGAAGAAAAGAGGGTTAATTTCTTAGTGTTTCCTACTAAAACCAAAGAGATGATTAATCCTTCTCAAGTGAGAGATATGTTTGAACTTGACTTCAGTGATAGAAAGTCAGCTGACACTCCATTATCATATGAAGATAAAAGGTTTATGAGTAAGATGAAAGAAGGAGTACATCAGCTGAAGGATGGCCATTATGAGTTGCCCCTTCCTCTTAAAGATGATAAGGTCAAGCTTCCAAACAACAAACTATTAGCAGAACAGAGACTCAAGAAGTTAAGAGCTAAACTTGAGAAGGACAATCAACACAAAGGTGATTACAAAGTGTTCATGGATGATATGATTACAAAGGGTTATGCAGAGGTTGTACCGACAAAGGATTTAGTTAGGAATGATGGTAAGGTCTGGTACATTCCACATCATGGAGTCTATCATCCAAGAAAGCCAAAGAAGTTAAGAGTTGTATTTGACTGTAGTGCAAACTACAGGAACCAGTCATTAAACAGTCACCTGTTACAAGGCCCAGACCTTACCAACAAACTTATTGGAGTATTGTGTAGGTTTAGGCAAGAAAGCATTGCACTTGTATGTGATATAGAGGCAATGTACCATCAAGTGAAGGTCAACCCAGAACACAGAGACATGTTAAGATTCCTTTGGTGGGAAAATGGTGACCTTAATAATAAGATAGCTGAATACAGGATGACAGCTCACCTGTTTGGAGCTACTTCATCTCCAAGTGTAGCCAACTTTGCTCTTAAGAAAGCTGCAGATGACTACGGGTGTGGATCTGATGCAGCCAAGTTTGTAAGAAACAACTTTTATGTTGATGATGGTTTGAAGTCAGTAGCTACAATGGATGAAGCTGTCACTCTTATTCAGCAGAGCAAAGAATTATGTTACAAGGGAGGTTTTAACCTTCATAAGTTCTTGTCAAACAACAAAGATGTATTAGCTGCAATTTCTCCTCATGAGAGAGCAGATGGAATTAAAAGTTTGGATTTTAGTAAGAATGAAGACACACTGCCTATAGAAAGAACTTTGGGAGTTGAGTGGTGCATAGAATCTGACACATTTCAATTTAGAATAAAGCTGAAAGACAAGCCACTCACCAGGAGAGGTATTCTGTCAACAGTGAGCTCTATATATGATCCATTAGGTCTAGTGTCACCTCTCATACTGACTGGAAAGCAAATTTTACAAGAATTATGTAAGAATGCAGTTGATTGGGATGATGAGGTGCCAGATTATGTCAAACCTAAATGGATAAAATGGAAGGATGAGCTGCACAAACTAGATCAGTTAAAGGTACCTAGATGCTACAAACCTGATGACTTTGGGGAAGTAGAAAAGGTTGAACTCCATCACTTTTCAGATGCCTGTCAAGAGGGATATGGCCAGTGCTCATATATTAGATTAATTAGCAAGACTGGCCAAATTCATTGTGCATTAGTAATGGCAAAGTCACGTGTCACACCTCTAAAAACCATAACAATTCCCAGACTAGAACTAGCAGCAGCAGTGGTGTCAGTTAGAATCCATAAACTCTTGAAGGGAGAACTTGAGTATAATAATGTGGAAGAAGTATTTTGGACAGACAGCAAAGTAGTCCTTGGTTACATTGCAAATGAAGCAAAGAGATTCCATATATATGTTGCAAATAGAGTAGAAACAATAAGAGATCACACTTCACCAGATCAGTGGAAATTTGTAGAGACACAGTATAACCCAGCAGATCATGCATCTAGAGGCATGACAGCAGATGAATTGTGTAATAGCAAGATCTGGTGGAATGGCCCAGAATTCCTTTGGCAACATAGCAAAATGGATAGCCATTCCCAGTACAAGGTCATAAATGAGAATGATCCAGAAGTGAAGAAAGTTGTATGCCATGCTGTAGGTACACAACAGCCCACAGATATACTAGAAAGACTTGAGTATTTTTCAGATTGGTTTAAAGCAAAGAGGGCAGTTGCTGTATGCCTCAAGCTTCTGAACAGCTTCAGAGGAAAAGGTGATGGCACTACTAAAGTAAAGGGGAACACATATAAGCCAGTAAATGTAGCAGAAGTGTCAGAAGCTGAAAATGTAATTATAAAACAACTGCAATCAAAGGCATTCCAAAAGGAAATAAATGTACTGAAATCATCTGCTAACCATAATTCTTTAATTAAAGGAGACAATGGCAAGGGAACAAAAGTGATAGACAAGACCAGTTCCCTCTATAAGTTAGATCCCTACATTGACAAAAATGGTATCATGAGAGTAGGAGGAAGATTGAGGCTTTCTAATTTGACAGATGAATCCAAACATCCAGTCATCCTCCCCAAAACATCTCACATAACCCAGCTGATAATATGCCACCATCACAAAAGGACAAATCATCAAGGCAGGGGCATAACTTTAAATGAAATCAGGTCATGTGGATACTGGATAGTAGGAGGATCATCCCTAGTATCAAGGCACATTTCAAAGTGCATTATCTGTCGTAAAGTTAGAAGTACAACACAGGGACAGAAGATGGCAGACCTGCCTATTGACAGACTAGAACCATCACCTCCTTTTACATACTCAGCAGTAGATTTCTTTGGCCCTTTCTATGTCAAAGAGGGGCGTAAAGAGCTTAAAAGATATGGAGTGCTCTTTACTTGCATGGCATGTAGAGCTGTGCACATAGAGACAGCCAACAGCATGGATACAAGTTCCTTCCTAAGTGCATACCGTCGCTTTGTAGGACGAAGAGGGCCCGTAAGACAGTTGAGATGTGACCAAGGAACTAACTTTGTAGGAGCCAAATCAGAGTATGAGAAATGCTTAAAAGAATTAAATAACAATAAAGTCAGACAAGAACTCATGAAAGATCAGTGTGACTGGATTGTTTTTAACATGAATGTACCCAATTCCAGTCACATGGGAGGTGTTTGGGAGAGGCAGATACGCACAGTGAGAAATGTACTCTCTGTGTTGCTTGATCAGCATGGTACTCAGTTAGATGACCAAGATCTGAGAACCTTCCTAGTTGAAGCAGAAAATATAGTTAATGGTCGTCCCCTAACTGTGGACCATCTTAACTCCCCAGAAAGTCTTACACCGTTGACACCCAGTAATTTGTTAACTATGAAAACAAAGGTAGTACTGCCTCCTCCAAGCATTTTCATTAAGAAGGACCTGTACTGCATAAAGAGATGGCGCAGAGCACAATACCTGGCCAACCAGTTCTGGTCCAGGTGGAAAAAGGAGTATGTGCAATTCCTACAGCTTAGAAACAAGTGGACAACACCAAAGAGGAATCTCAGTGTAAATGACATAGTTATCATCAAAGATCAGAATTTAGCAAGGAACCAGTGGAAACTGGGAAGAGTAACAGAAGTATCTCCTGATCATGATGGCCTAGTAAGAAAGGTTAAGGTCCTGGTTTCAGACTGTAATCTCGACAACCAGGGAAGACACATAAAGGCAAACAGGACCATCATAGAGAGGCCAATACATAGTCTAGTATTGCTGTTAGAAGGTAATGCATAATAATAGACCGGAGCATCCCCGCCAAGGAGCCAATGTAACAAAACATATTATGTGCTAATCCTAGTTTTAAGGTACATACTAATCTTAATTTAAGGTAAATTGTTACACAATTTAGGGGAGCCATGTTACTGTGTGTAAAGCGTATGTACCTCATGTGATTATTCCTCGGCATATATAAGTGAAATGTTCAATAGTTTTCTATTTGCATGAAAACGTGTAATATGTGTGAGTATCAGTATTTAATGCTATATTAAGCACCGAAGCCGATGCTCACTTGTTGGTAGTGTGGGGTTAACCTGCTAGTCGCCTTCGGGCATCACTCACGGCCAAGTCGCGCTCAGACAAAGACGGGCAGGATGGTGACCGAGGTAAATACTTTAATTTTGTAGTAAAAACTGATTGTCATAGTGCTAAGTCAATTGCATGTATTGTTAATGAATATTGTAATATGTTGAAAGTGTTTAATATCAGTGTATAATGTTATTTTGTAAGAAATTGAGACCGAGAACTTGTTCGCAGTTCTTACGGTCATGCCTACCTCATCAATAAACGTCAGAGAGAGAACTGCCTTTCCTCGACCCTACGATGATGGGTGTGATCAGTAAAACAGATCACCTGAGAGCCAATTGATGCCCAGCCGGTGCGGCTACATCACCTGAGAGCCAATTGATGCCCAGCTGGTGCAGCTACAGTAAGAACTCGACCTACAAGGAAGAAATTGGCTCCATGTGAAACCGTAGCAAGAGTGAGTCACAGGACGAGGGGACGCTGACGTAAGCCTATAGGTTGACCTCTGAGGCCCTGGGGTCAGCTCTTCCCTTGACGACAACCACTCCCTTCCACCCATTGTGCCTCGCCACCATTTTGTAGAACCCATGGTCACAGGCAAGAAAGTATAATAGTATGTATGTGCACTGAATTGAATAGCCTAAGTGAAAATTACCCTTAATTAGCTAGTATTAGAGTTGTAATTTTAATTGCTCTTTCAGTGTCTCAGTATTGACACAATTAAGTTGTTAAACATGTCTGATACTGAGGAAATTAATGCCGTAGATGGCCTTAGGGAAGGTGAGGGTGAGCAAGCGGACAAGGATCAAACTTGTAATGAAGAAGTTAGTGTCAGGGAGCGAGTGCTGACCGACAAAGGAAGAGAATATCAAGCCAGTGTAACCAAGGGAAGAGCAGAGTCCTGTAAGCGTAAATGGAGCAGTGTTACCAGCAAAATTAAGAAAGGACTAAAAATTGTAATTAGCCCCTTTGAATTAGAGCCCATGTCAAGTGAAGTAATAGAGGCATTTCATCAGTATTATGTGGAATACACAAAACTGGTAGAACTAGAGCCAGAAAAGTCAGAGGAGCTAAATGAAGAACTGGAACACAACCAACGAGTTCACCATGAAATATTAGAAAGTATAGAATGTAAAAGAAAAGAGTTAACGAATGACAAAGGATCAATTTGTTCTAGCAAACGGTCTAGACATTCTAGAGTCTCATCTACTTCATCACGTTCATCAGCACAAAGAAAGCAAGAAGCAGCAGCAAAGGTAGCCAGACTTAGAAAGGAAATGGAATATCATGATAGTTTAGCAGAGGCAGAAGTTATGTTAGCTAAGACAAAAGCAGAGGCAGAAGCAATGTTCTCAAAGAAAAAGAAAGAGAGAGATTTAGCAGTCGCTAGTGCAGAACTTAATGCTCTTAGCTTAGTTGAAGAAGAAGTAAAAATGCTTCCAGGTAATGATGAAAGTATAGAGAAGCAAAGTTATCTTCAACAATACATAGAGTCACCAAATGAAATGAAAGCACAAGCAATTGCAAATCAACAAAGTGACAATGCCATGCCTCACAAATATGTTACATTCCATGACCCACAGGAACCTTCTTGCAATAGAGGTAATGAATTAATGACAAATGAAGTAGATGGACAAATATTTAGTGAACCTCAGGCAATAAATCTCAACCCTACAGCTCAAAGTCTTGTACCAAGCTCTTGTAGACACAATCATAATGTCAACATGCCTAATAATGTGAGACAGAATCATCAATCCTTTTCCCATCCTGGGGGAACCTTTGCAATCAACATACCTGATCCCAAGTGGAGCCTCCCTCCAATAGAACCTAACACTTTCGATGGAGAATCCATGGAATTTCCAAGTTGGTTGAAAAACTTTGAAACTTATGTAGAGTCTAAAACTTCTATTGGTAGAGAGAGACTTGCCTACTTAGACAGGTATACAACTGGTGAGGCAAAGGATGCCATTAAAATGTTAATGCACTTTAACTCTGATGCTATGTGCAAGCAAAGAAAATTCTTAGGGATAGATTTGGAAACAAAAGCATCATAGCTGATGCTTACACAAAAAAGTTAATGAATTGGATATCAATCTCTCTGCATAATGGTCCAGCATTAACAGCATTCTCAGTTTTTTTTGAAGTGCTGTGTAGCTGCAATGAAACACACTTCTCATTTGTCATTTCTGAATGACCCTAGAGAGCAGAGAAAGGTGCTAGCAAAACTCCCTGAACATATTGTTCATGACTGGAGAAAGCAAGTTATGATATATCTTGATACTAACAGTAATAACAACACTCCTAGTAGCGATGAAGAGCACCACCCCCCCTTTGAAATGTTATGTGAATTTGTCCAGAAAGAAGCAAAATGAGCAAGCATTTTCTTTGTTTCCTGGAATTCAGTAAGTAGGGAAGTAAATGATTGGATCAAAACTCAAACAAAAGCAACCAATTGGAAACCAAGGGAATCAAACATCATGACAAAGAATAGAGGGAGTAGAACTTTCATGGCTAAATCAATTGAGGAAAAACCAATGTGGTCATTCCAAAGTAAAGTAAATATACAAGCCAACAAACAGTATCCCAAGGACCAGGAAAGGAAAGGACGATTCTGTCACTACTGTACATAGGATCATTATTTAGATGATTGCAAGGAATTTGCCAAACTTGATGGTAATACTAGGTACAAATTTGCTAAAGAAAATTGGTTATGTACAGGGTATCTAAAAATGGGTCACAAAGGAAAGGATTGTAGAAAAAGGAAAGTTTGTAAAGTATGTCAGAGATACCATCCCACAGCTCTTCACAATGATGATATGACAAGAACTGAGAGCCAAAGGGTGCCAGCACAAGCAACTCAGCCTAAAGATGATAAACCCACAGTAGTAGCAAATAAGGTCAAAGTTACAGAATCAGTGACACATGACATGCACACCATGATAGTTCCTGTATGGTTACATCATGTTAGTAATGAAGAGAATAAAGTTTTAGTGTATGCCTTGCTGGATGAGCAGTCTGATGCTTCATTCATCAAGGAAAGCACTCTGGATAAAGTGGGAGTTAATGGACAATCAGTGTCACTTAATATCCACACAATAAGTGGAAAACAAATCACTGATTCTAACAAAATTCATGGACTTAAAGTGAGAGGTTATAATGAAGAAGTGGAAATATCAATTCCTTCAGCATATTCAGCAGAAAACATTTCAGCTGGATGGAGTCAGATACCAAGGCCCGAGACTGCTTGTGACTGGCCCCACTTAAAGGCAATCTCTGACAAACTAATGAAATATGACCCAGACATTGACATAGGACTCCTCATTGGTCTTGATTGTGCAGAAGCCATTATGGCAGAAGAGCAAATAGCAAGTGATAGCAAGAAGTATCCCTATGCTCGTAGGACAGAGCTAGGTTAGGGGATCATTGGTAGAATCTCACCCCATTCAAGTCCATTGGAGGATACAGTGGTAGTCTACAGAACAGTGACACAAGAAGTAGAAATCAATGAAGAAAAGAGGGTTAATTTCTTAGTGGTTCCTACTAAAACCAAAGAGATGATTAATCCTTCTCAAGTGAGAGATATGTTTGAACTTGACTTCAGTGATAGAAAGTCAGCTGACACTCCATTATCATATGAAGATAAAAGGTTTATGAGTAAAATGAAAGAAGGAGTACATCAGGTGAAGGATGGCCATTATGAGTTGCCCCTTCCTCTTAAAGATGATAACGTCAAGCTTCCAAACAACAAACTATTAGCAGAGCAGAGACTCAAGAAGTTAAGAGCTAAACTTGAGAAGGATAATCAACACAAAGGTGGTTACAAAGTGTTCATGGATGATATGATTACAAAAGGTTATGCAGAGGTTGTACCGACAAAGGATTTAGTTAGGAATGATGGTAAGGTCTGGTACATTCCACATCATGGAGTCTATCATCTGAGAAAGCCAAAGAAGTTGAGAGTTGTCTTTGACTGTAGTGCAAACTACAGGAACCAGTCATTAAACAGTCACCTGTTACAAGGCCCAGACCTTACCAACAAACTTATTGGAGTATTGTGTAGGTTTAGGCAAGAAAGGATTGCACTTGTATGTGATATAGAAGCAAAGTACCATCAAGTTAAGGTCAACCCAGAACACAGAGACATGTTAAGATTCCTTTGGTGGAAAAATGGTGACCTTAATAATGAGATAGCTGAATACAGGATGACAGCTCACCTGTTTGGAGCTACATCATCTCCAAGTGTAGCCAACTTTGCACTTAAGAAAGCTGCAGATGACTACAGGTGTGGATCTGATGCAGCCAAGTTTGTAGGAAACAACTTTTATGTTGATGATGGTTTGAAGTCAGTAACTACAATGGATGAAGCTGTCACTCTTATTCAGCAGAGCAAATAATTATGTTACAAGGGAGGTTTTAACCTTCATAAGTTCTTGTCAAACAACAAAGATATATTAGCTGCAATTTCTCCTCATGAGAGAGCAGATGGAATTAAAAGTTTGGATTTTAGTAAGAATGAAGACACAGTGCCTATAGAAAGTACTTTGGGAGTTGAGTGCTGCATAGAATCTGACACATTTCAATTTAGAATAAAGCTGAAAGACAAGCCACTCACCAGGAGAGGCATTCTGTCAACAGTGAGCTCTATATATGATCCATTAGGTCTAGTGTCACCTCCTTTCCTGACTGGAAAGCAAATTTTACAAGAAATATGTAAGAATGCAATTCAATGGGATAATGAGGTGCCAGATTATGTCAAACCTAAATGGATAAAGTATCTCCTGATCATGATGGCCTAGTAAGAAAGGTTAAGGTCCTGGTGTCAGACTGTAATCTTGACAACCAGGGAAGATGCACAGAGGCAAACAGGACCATCACAGAGAGGCCAATACATAGTCTAGTATTGCTGTTAGAAGGTAATGCATAATAATAGACTGGAGCATTCCCGCCAAGGAGCAAGTGTAACAAAACATATTATGTGGTAATCCTAGTTTTAAGGTACATACTAATGTTAATTTAAGGTAAATTGTTACACAATTTAGGGGAGCCATGTTACTGTACGTAAAGCGTATGTACCTCACGTCATTATTCCTCGGCATTTATAAGTGAAATGTTCAATAGTTTTCTATTTGCATGAAAACGTGTAATATATGTAAGTATCAGTATTCAATGCTATATTAAGCACCGAAGCCGATGCTCACTTGTTGGTAGTGTGGGGTTAACCCACTGGTCGCCTGCGGGCATCAATCATGACCAAGTCGCGCTCAGACAAAGACAGGCAGGATGGTGACCGAGGCAAATACTTTAATTTTGTAGTATAAACTGATTGTCATAGTGCCAAGTTAATTGCATGTATTGTTAATGAATATTATAATATGTTGAAAATGTTTAATATCAGTGTATAATGTTATTTTGTAAGAAATTGAGACCGATAACTTGTTCGCAGTTGTTAAGGTCATGCCTACCTCATCAATAAACGTCAGAGAGAGAACTGCCTTTCCTCGACCCTACGATGATGGGTGTGATCAGTAAAACAGATCATCTGAGAGCCAATTGATGCCAAGCCGATGCGGCTACAGTGGGTGACAATAAAGAACCTTGAGAAACACCACTGTTAATAGATTTAGGAGAAGAACAGTGACCATCTACCACAGCAGCAATATAACGATCAGAAAGGAAACTTGAGATGAAGTTACAGAGAGAAGGATAGAAGCCATAGGAGGGTAGTTTGGAAATCAAAGCTTTGTGGCAGACTCTATCAAAAGCTTTTGATATGTCCAAGGCAACAGCAAAAGTTTCACCAAAATCTCTAAAAGAGGATGACCAAGACTCAGTAAGGAAAGCCAGAAGATCACCAGTAGAGCGGCCTTGACGGAACCCATACTGGCGATCAGATAGAAGGTTGTAAAGTGATAGATGTTTAAGAATCTTCCTGTTGAGAATAGATTCAAAAACTTTAGATAGGCAGGAAATTAAAGCAATAGGACGTTAGTTTGAAGGATTAGAATGGTCACCCTTTTTAGGAACAAGCTGAATGTAGGCAAACTTCCAGCAAGAAGGAAAGGTAGATATTGACAGACAGAGCTGAAAGAGTTTGACTAGGCAAGGTGGAAGCATGGAGGCACAGTTTCAGAAAACAATAGGAGGGACCCCATCAGGTCCATAATCCTTCCGAGGATTTAGGCCAGCGAGGGCATGGAAAACATCATTGCGAAGAATTTTAATAGGTAGCATGAAGTAGTCAGAGGGTTGAGGAGAGGGAGGAACAAGCCCAGAATCGTCCAAGGTAGAGTTTTTAGCAAAAGTTTGAGCGAAGAGTTCAGCTTTAGAAATAGATGTGATAGCAGTGGTGCCATCTGGTTGAAATAAAGGAGGGAAAGAAGAAGAAGCAAAGTTATTGGAGATATTTTTGGCTAGATGCCAGAAGTCACGAGGGGAGTTAGGTCTTGAAAGGTTTTAACACTTTCTGTTATTGAAGGAGTTTTTGGTTAGTTGGAGAACAGACTTGACATGGTTCCAGGCAGAAATATAAAGTGCATGAGAATCTGGTGATGGAAGGCTTAAGTACCTTTTGTGGGCCATCTCTCTATCATGTATAGCACGAGAACAAGCTGTGTTAAACCAAGATTTGGAAGGTTTAGGTCGAGAAAAAGAGTGAGAAATGTACGTCTCCATGCCAGACACTATCACCTCTGTTATGTGCTAAGCACACAAATACGGGCCTCTGACATAGAAGCAATAGTCATTCCAAGGAAAATCAGTAAAATACCTCCTCAGGTCCCCCCCAACTAGCAGAGGCAAAACGCCAGAGGCACCTTCGCTTTTCTTTTTTTTTTTTTTTTTATGTAGGAAGGACACTGGCCAAGGGCAACAAAAATCTAATAAAAAAAATTGCCCACTGAAATGCCAGTCCCATAAAAGGATCAAAGCAGTGGTCAAAAATTGATGAATAAGTGTCTTGAAACCTCCCTCTTGAAGGAATTCAAGTCATAGGAAGGTGGAAATACAGAAGCAGGCAGGGAGTTCCAGAGTTTACCAGAGAAAGGGATGAATGATTGAGAATACTGATTAACTCTTGCATTAGAGAGGTGGACAGAATAGGGGTGAGAGAAAGAAGAAAGTCTTGTGCAGCGAGGCTGCGGAAAGGGGGAAGGCATGCAGTTAGCAAGATCAGAAGAGCAGTTAGCATGAAAATAGCGGCAGAAGACAGCTAGATATGCAACATTGCGGCGGTGAGAGAGAGGCTGAAGACAGTCAGTTAGAGGAGAGGAGTTGATCAGACGAAAAGCTTTTGATTCCACCCTGTCTAGAAGAGCAGTATGAGTGGAATCCCCCCAGACATGTGAAGCATACTCCATGCATGGACGGATAAGGCCCTTGTACAGAGTTAGCAGCTGGGTGGGGGGTGAGAAAAACTGGCGGAGACGTCTCAGAACACCTAAATTCATAGAAGCTGTTTTAGCTAGAGATGAGATGTGAAGTTTCCAGTTCAGATTATAAGTAAAGGACAGACCGAGAATGGTCAGTGTGGAAGAGGGGGACAGTTGAGTGTCATTGAAGAAGAGGGGATAGTTGTCTGGAAGGTTGTGTCGAGTTGATAGATGGAGGAATTGAGTTTTTGAGGCATTGAACAATACCAAGTTTGCTCTGCCCCAATCAGAAATTTTAGAAAGATCAGAAGTCAGGCGTTTTGTGGCTTCCCTGCGTGATATGTTTACCTCCTGAAGGGTTGGACGTCTATGAAAAGACGTGGAAAAGTGCAGGGTGGGATCATCAGCGTAGGAGTGGATAGGACAAGAAGTTTGGTTTAGAAGATCATTAATGAATAATAAGAAGAGAGTGGATGACAGGACAGAACCCTGAGGAACACCACTGTTAATAGATTTAGGAGAAGAACAGTGACCGTCTACCACAGCAGCAATAAAACGGTCAGAAAGGAAACTTGAGATGAAGTTACAGAGAGAAGGATAGAAACCGTAGGAGGGTAGTTTGGAAATCAAAGCTTTGTGCCAGACTATCAAATGCTTTTGATATGTCCAAGGCAACAGCAAAAGTTTCACCAAAATCTCTAAAAGAGAATGACCAAGACCCAGTAAGGAAAGTCAGAAGATCACCAGTAGAGCAGCCTTGACGGAACCCATACTGGCGATCAGATAGAAGGCTGTTAAGTGATAGATGTTTAAGAATCTTCCTGTTGAGGATAGATTAAAAAACTTTAGATAGGCAGGAAATTAAAGCAATAGGACGGTAGTTTGAGGGATTAGAACGGTCACCCTTTTTAGGAATAGGTTGAATGTAGGCAAACTTCCAGCAAGAAGGAAAGGTAGATGTTGAAAGACAGAGCTGCAAGAGTTTGACTAGGCAAGGTGCAAGCACGGAGGCACAGTTTCGGAGAACAATA
Source organism: Scylla paramamosain (assembly GCF_035594125.1). Taxonomy (NCBI): domain Eukaryota; kingdom Metazoa; phylum Arthropoda; class Malacostraca; order Decapoda; family Portunidae; genus Scylla; species Scylla paramamosain. The sequence goes on from NC_087151.1 coordinate 16,514,701, forward strand.
GGAGGGACCCCATCAGGTCCATAAGCCTTCCGAGGGTTTAGGCCAGCGAGGGCATGGAAAACATCATTGCGAAGAATTTTAATAGGTGGCATGAAGTAGTCAGAGGGTGGAGGAAAGGGAAGAACAAGCCCGGAATCGTCCAAGGTAGAGTTTTTAGCAAAGGTTTGAGCAAAGAGTTCAGCTTTAGAAATAGATGTGATAGCAGTGGTGCCATCTGGTTGAAATAGAGGAGGGAAAGAAGAAGCAAAGTTATTGGAGATATTTTTGGCTAGATGCCAGAAATCACGAGGAGAGTTAGATCTTGAAAGGTTTTGACATTTTCTGTTAATGAAGGAGTTTTTGGCTAGTTGGAGAACAGACTTGGCATGGTTCCGGGCAGAAATATAAAGTGCATGAGATTCTGGTGATGGAAGGCTTAAGTACCTTTTGTGGGCCACCTCTCTATCATGTATAGCACGAGAACAAGCTGTGTTAAACCAAGGTTTAGAAGGTTTAGAACGAGAAAAAGAGTGAGGAATGTATGCCTCCATGCCAGACACTATCACCTCTGTTATCCGCTCAGCACACAAAGACAGGTCTCTGACACGGAAGCAGTAGTCATTCCAAGGAAAATCAGCAAAATACCTCCTCAGGTCCCCCCAACTAGCAGAGCTTAGGAGGATCCTAAGGAGGGATTGGAGCTATAGGACAAGATACAGATATGAGATTGTGATCGGAGGAGTCCAACGGAGAAGAAAGGGTGACAGCATAAGCAGAAGGATTAGAGGTCAGGAAAAGATCAAGAGTGTTGGGGGTATCTCCAAGATGGTCAGGAACGCTAGTAGGGTGTTGCACCAATTGCTCTAGGTCGTGGAGGATAGCAAAGTTGAAGGCTAGTTCACCAGGATGGTCAGTGAAGGGAGAGGAAAGCCAAAGCTGGTGGTGAACATTGAAATCTCCAAGAGGGTCAGAATGTGCTCCACTTTGGAAGTTAAGTAGTCAAAGAATTTTTTATAGTCAAAGGAGTTAGGTGAGAGGTATTCAGCACAGATAAATTTAGTTTGAGAGTGACTCTGTAATCGTAGCCAGATGGTGGAAAACTTGGAAGATTCAAGAGCGTGGGCACGAGAGCAGGTTAAGTCATTGTGCACATAAACGCAACATTCAGCTTTGGATTGAAAATGAGGATAGAGAAAGTAGGAGGAAACAGAAAAGGAGCTACTGTCAGTTGCCTCAGACACCTGAGTTTCAGTGAGGAAAAGAAGATGAGGTTTAGAAGAGGAGAGGTAGTGTTCTACAGACTGAAAATTAGATCTTAGACCGCGAATGTTGAAGAAGTTAATGAAGAAAAGTTGAGGGGTGTGTCAAGACACTTAGGGTCGTCGACAGAAAGGGAGTCCGACCTGGGGACATTTATGGTCCCCTCCCCAGATGGGGACTCCGAGGCTGGTGTAGGAGTCACCATGATAATTTTGAAATTTTTGAGTGAAGGGTGTGTGTGTTATTAGATGCTTGTAGTTTTGTGTGGAGGAAGAGAGTTGTCTTTAGAGGGCAGGCTGTGACTGCCCCCTTGTGTGTGAGACACAAAGGGAAACGTTCAGTGAGGTCACAGCTGGGTTTAATGATAAGTTCACAGCATCCCCTGAACAGTGCTTTAGACCTCACTAAACCATCAGCACTTGGGTATGTCTCAGTCGCTAATCCAAGTAGCAAATGGTTCCTTGAGCAGTTGTCTTGCATTATCAGGATCAAGTCACCCTTCATGATATTGCGTCTTGGTGTCAGCCACTTCTGGCACTCCCGCAAGATGGGAAGGTATTCTCGCAACCATCTACACCAAAAGATGTGTGCTAAGTACTGGACTTTCTTCCATCGACGCCGGTATAATGTCTCTGCTATAAAACTTCCCAGTTGGTAAAACTGGACCTGACCTTAACATCAGTAGGTGATTGGGTGTTAACGGTCTCATCTCCTGGATCATCAGACAGTTTGGTTATGGGCCTTCCATTTGCTCTGTTCTTTACTATTGTCATTAGGGTTACCAATGACTCATCATCCAATGTTTGTTTCTTTACCACTCCTGCCAACGCAGGCGTGGATTTGTCGCTCCTATACTCCATCCATCTGGGAGGCTTCTGGTGGGTTAAAGTTTCAGGCGATCTTTTTCTTTACTTGGTGCTTATGGATCTGATTTTGGTTCTAGTCTTGGATAGTACGATGGAATTCCTTCTGGGCCCCAACAAAGTTGGTACCATTGTCAGACCAGATTTCTTTGAGGGACTGCTAAGAAACCTTTCCAGTGCATTGATACAACTATCAGTGTCTAGAGTGTATGACACCTCAATATGGTTCTAATGGAAAGGCAGGTAAAAATATAGCTGTATCTCTTGACTTCAGACAGTGCTCTTTCACCATAAATGGGCCAAAATTATCTACTCTTATTCTGATGAAAGGTGGTATATATGGGGTACCTTGAGCTGCTGGTAGGTTCGCCATGTGCTGGACGTTTTTCCCCGCAACTTCCTACAGATAATGCACTGGTGCACTATTTTCTTCACTAGTTTCCTTGCTTTGAGAATCCAGTAGTGTCTTCTGCTTTCTGCTAGTACACGTTCCACCCCAGTGTGACCAGATCTTTCGTGCAAATATTCTATGATGAGTTTAGCTGCTGGATGTTAGTGCAGAACGATGAATTGATACTTGGTGTAATCTTCCTGTGTTGAATTAGGCAACCTTCCTCCGATCAGTAACAGGCCAGAAGCAGACTTCTTGAGATCCAGTTTCCCGAGACATTGCATTTTGTCATGCAAAAATATTGTCTGGGCATGCTTGATAACTGCTTCCTCAGAAGCTCTCATTTCTTTTGCTAAAAAGCGGGCCTTTCAGGTATGGTTGCTTGCATAAGATCTGTTGGGAGTCTAAGGAACCAAACCACTGCCTTTTTTTCATGCGGTGCCAAGTGGAATAGTAATTTAGAAGCCTTCCCAAATTATCTTCCTCGATCCTTGTCGCATACACTAATGGGGATTTCTTCACTTCAGCCATCTTCTCCAGCTCAGCACAGTTAAACACAGCTTGCTTTGGCGAACTTTAACTCTCCAAGTACAGGAAAGCAGGCCCTTCACACCATCGCTCTTCAGTAACAAGTTCGTCTGCTGTCATTCTCTTAGAAGCAATATCTCCAGTGTTCTCTGTGGTAGGCACATATCTCCACTGGGTTGGTATGGTGTGTTCTAAGATCTTTGCCACTCTATTGGCTACATATGTTTGGAATATTTTTTGCAAGACTTTGTAGATACCACGATGGTACTATCTGTCCAAAAGACCGATTACTCCAGTGGCATTTGTAACTTCTTGCAATAGCTTATCGAGTCTCACTGCTTCTAGCGCTCCACCCCCAGCTAGTTCTAGGCGTGGTATGGTGGAACCTTTTAAAGGTGTCAGTCTAGACTTTGCCATCAGGAAGTTAACAGAGACAGTCTGATCTTCATTGACAGTCTGCAGGTAAGCAACAGCACCATGTCCATATTTAGACGCATCACAGAACTGATGTAAGTGAACTGTTTTAAGAAGGGTTTTATCAGGTATAATACATCTAGGGATATTGAACTCCTTAATGACAGGCAGGTCATTCAGCCACTGGCCCCATTGTTCCTCTACACTTCTTGGCAAAGTCTCATGCCATCCTTTTTCCTGTCTACACAGCTGTTGAAACAGTCTTCTAGCTGACAACACAAATGGGCTTACAAGCAATAATGGGTCGAACACTGTGCTCAGGGTACTCAAAACGCCTCTTTTAGTCTTGGAGTAGTTTCTTATCTGAATATCTACCCTAAAGCGGTCAGATCCAATGTCCCACAACATGCTGTAGGTAGTTTGTCCAGGTTGAGGTCTAGAGTGATGAAGAGCCTTCCCCACTCCATCTTGGGTATATTCTTCATTAACTCTGGTGACTTTGAGACAAATTTATTTAAATGAAGACCTCTCGATGATAAAAGTTTTGTCACCTAATGTACAAGGGGTATTGCAATTTCAAGAGTACTTACAGATTTCAAACAGTCATCCACGTAAAAGTTATGTAACACTGTGTTTAGCACAACTTCAGGAAATACTTCTTTAAAATCTCTGGTCACTTGCCGGAGTGTATAAATTGCACAGCTAGCACTCCTCACCAAACAAATGCGAAGTCATTCGATAAGTCGATGATGATATATTTTGTTATGAGCAGCATCTTAGTAGACAGAAAGAACGATGTAAGAGAGAGAGAGAGAGAGAGAGAGAGAGAGAGAGAGAGAGAGAGAGAGAGAGAGAGAGAGAGAGAGAGAGAGAGAGAGAAGATGCCAGATGAGCGATGAATGTTTACTCTGTGCTCCCAATTTACATTAAATTCAGGGCGCTGCCACATATAAGAAGGATACACATAGTATTTTCAGTTGTAGTATTGGCAGCAGTAGGCCCGTGCTATGCTAGATAGCATTAGCTCCTGTCAAGAGCTTGGCTGGGTGCTGTACCAGATGAATTGTGGTGGACTACGTAGACATAGTTTTACCACCTCCTTCACGGCGCCCTGATTGTTTCGTGTCTTGTTGGGAGTCTGGGATTCGTTCTCTGACTACCTTGGGTCCTGCCGGTTTTTGTGCACTTGTGCCATTAGTGTTTTTGTGCTGTTAAATACGATTGGCATTCAACCCGAGGATTTGACACTATTCTGTGTGTGTGTAGCTGTCTGTAATCATTCAGGGGACTGCATATAAACATTTCACTAGCGGGAGGATATAATTTCCTGAGGGCATAGGTGGTTTGTCTCTGGTAGAAGGTAGTTCACAGAATATTATAAGCCTCGTACTTGTGTGTCCTTTGTCCTAGCTGGGCCCCGCTTAGCACGCGGTTTGCGATTCTTTCTCAGCAATTTGGAATTTGATTGGAGGTTGTAATATTCTCTTCCTCGTGGGTGGATGAAACAGGGTAATGATCACAGAGTTTTTATAGCTGTGGGTGACCAGTAAGTGCCTGAATTCGTCGTGTTTATGCCTACATCAGGCGAGAAGCAGCTAGTCTAGGGGAAACAGACCCGAGTGCAGTGGCAGCTGTGAAAAGAGCTGAGCCTTTTTTATTTATTTTTTTTTCATGTAGGAGGGATACCGGCCAAGGGCAACAAAAAAAAAAAAAAAAGCCCACTGAGATGCCGGTCCCAAATAGGGTGCTAAGTGGTGGTCAAAAATTGAAGGATAAGTGTCTTGAAACCTCCCTCTTGAAGGAGTTCAAGTCATAGGAAAGTGAAAATACAAAAGAAGGAAGGGAATTTCAGAGTTTACCAGAGA